>NW_026290888.1:137500-437500 GCF_023373465.1 Oncorhynchus keta
CTAAAGACAGCTCCAACCATCCCCTGGTGCTGAACTTCATGTTGAGTTCTAACAGTGTGTTCCTGGTTTCAGGTGTTCTACCCTAAAGACAGCTCCAACCAACCTCATGTTGAGTTATCAGTGTGTTCCTGGTTTCAGGTGTTCTACCCTAAAGACAGCTCCAACCATCCCCTGGTGCTGAACCTCATGTTGAGTTCTAACCTCAGTGTGTTCCTGGTTTCAGGTGTTCTACCCTAAAGACAGCTCCAACCATCCCCTGGTGCTATGTGTTCTTAAAGACAGCTCCAACCATCCACCTGGTGCTGGACCTCATGTTGAGCTCTAACCTCAGTGTGTTCCTGGTTTCAGGTGTTCTACCCTAAAGACAGCTCCAACCATCCCCTGGTGCTATGTGTTCTACCCTAAAGACAGCTCCAACCATCCCCTGGTGCTGAACCTCATGTTGAGTTCTAATCAGTGTGTTCCTCAGGTGTTCTACTGTTCCAACCATATTCCTGTGTTCTACCCTAAAGACAGCTCCAACCATCCCCTGGTGCTGAACCTCATGTTGAGTTCTAACCTCAGTGTGTTCCTGGTTTCAGGTGTTCTACCCTAAAGACAGCTCCAACCATCCCCTGGTGCTGGACCTCATTTTCAAACAGGTGGGACAGTTTTTTTTTAATAACATATTGAATTGGCATAATATACATATTCCTGTATCACTGTTATCATATTCCTGTAACACTGTTATTATATTCCTGTTATCATATTCCTGTATCACTGTTATTATATTCCTGGAACACTGTATCACTGTTATCATATTCCTGGAACACTGTTATCATATTCCTGTATCACTGTTATCATATTCCTGTAACACTGTTATCATATTCCTGTAACACTGTTATCATATTCCTGTATCACTGTTATCATATTCCTGTAACACTGTTATCATATTCCTGTAACACTGTTATCATATTCCTGTAACACTGTTATCATATTCCTGTAACACTGTTATCATATTCCTGTAACACTGTTATCATATTCCTGTAACACTGTTATCATATTCCTGTTATCATATTCCTGTAACACTGTTATCATATTCCTGTAACACTGTTATCATATTCCTGTAACACTGTTATCATATTCCTGTAACACTGTTATCATATTCCTGTTATCATATTCCTGTAACACTGTTATCATATTCCTGTAACACTGTTATCATATTCCTGTAACACTGTTATCATATTCCTGTAACACTGTTATCATATTCCTGTATCACTGTTATCATATTCCTGTAACACTGTTATCATATTCCTGTAACACTGTTATCATATTCCTGTAACACTGTTATCATATTCCTGTAACACTGTTATCATATTCCTGTAACACTGTTATCATATTCCTGTAACACTGTTATCATATTCCTGTAACACTGTTATCATATTCCTGTAACACTGTTATCATATTCCTGTATCACTGTTATCATATTCCTGTAACACTGTTATCATATTCCTGTAACACTGTTATCATATTCCTGTAACACTGTTATCATATTCCTGTAACACTGTTATCATATTCCTGTAACACTGTTATCATATTCCTGTAACACTGTTATCATATTCTGCAACAACACTGTTATCATTGTAACACTGTTATCATATTCCTAATAACACTTAACACTATTCCTATCATATTCCCTGTATCACTGTTATCATATTCCTGTAACACTGTTATCATATTCCTGTAACACTGTTATCATATTCCTGTATCACTGTTATCATATTCCTGTAACACTGTTATCATATTCCTGTAACATCATATTCCTGTAACACTGTTATCATATTCCTGTAACACTGTTATCATATTCCTCTGTTATCTGTTCTGTATCACTGTTATCATATTCCTGTTCACTGTTCTCACTGTTATCATATTCCTGTTATCATATCATCTCCTGTAACACTGTTATCATATTCCTGTATCACTGTTATCATATTCCTGTAACCTGCTATCATATTCCTGTTATCATATTATTGTAACACTGTTATCATATTCTGTAACACTGTTATCATATTCCTGTAACACTGTTATCATATTCCTGTTATCATATCATCCTGTAACTGTTATCATATTCTCCTATTATCCTGTTATCATATTCCTGTAACACTGTTATCATATTCCTATTATCTTTAACACTGTTATCATATTCCTGTATCACTGTTATCATATTCTGTAACACTGTTATCATATTCCTCCTAATTACCGTTATCATATTCCCTAATCACTGTTATCATATTCCTGTAACACTGTTATCATATTCCTGTATCACTGTTATCATATTCCTGTAACACTGCTATCATATTCCTGTCCTGTTATCATCCTCACTGTTATCATATTCCTGCAACACTGTTATCATATTCCTGTAACCTGTTATCATATTCCTGTTAACAACCTGTTATCATATTCCTGTAACACTGTTATCATATTCCTGTTATCTCCTCTCACTCTATCCTCTTCCTGTCTCACTGTTCTCCATATTCCTGTCTCACTGTCCTTATCTCCTTTCTCCTCCACTCCTCATGTTCTCCTCCTCATATTCCTCACTGTTATCTCCTCTGTTCCTCATCTCCCTCTCTCTTCACTCTATCCTCTTCTCCTCCTCATATTCATCCCTCCTCTCTCCTCTATATATAAATAATAAATAGCAATAAATAAATAATAATAATCTAATATAAATATAATAATAAATGATATTAAATAATAATAAATAATAAATAATATAAATGTAATAATAAATAGTATCCAATAAAAATAAATAATCCCAATAATAAATAATAAATAATAATAAATATGTAATAAATATAATAATAAATATAATAATAAATAATAATAATAAATAATAAAAATATAATAAATTTTAAATAAATAATAAATAATAATAAATGTTAATAAATAAAATAATAAATAATATGGTAAATAATAATAAATAAATAATAAATAATAATAAAAATAATGTAGTAATAAGTAAGTGTAATAATAAATCCAATGTAAATAATAAATAAATATCTCCTAATAATAATATAAATAATGTAATAATAAATAAAATAAAAATCTGAAAATTTTTATCATACTATGGTAATAAATAATTTTAAATAAAATAAATAATAATGTATAATAATATATGTAAATAAGTAATAAAAATATGTTTTAAATGTAAAAATAAATAATGTAAATAAATAATAAATAATATGTTAATAAATATAATAATAATAAAATGTAAATAATAATTTAAATAATAAATAATAATAATAAAATAAATCTAATAAATCCTAATAATAAATAATAAATATAAATAAATAAAATAAATAATAATAAAAATATGTAAATAATAAATAAATAATAATAAATAATAAATATAAAAATTAAAATAATAAATCTCCAATCTCTTCTAAAAAAGTAATAATCCTCCAATAGTAATAAATAATAAAATAAATAATAATAAATGAATAAATAATAAATAAATAATAAATAAGTAATAAATCCTAATATAGTAATATTCCTCTCCTAATAATAAATATAATAAATGTAAATCTTAATAAAGTAAAATAAAATAAATAATATAATAATAATAAATAAAAATAAATAAATATAATAATAAATAAATAATAATAAATAAATAAATAATAATAAATAATAAATAAGTAAATAAATAAATAATAAATAATAATAATAAAAATAAATAATAAATATAAATAAATAATAATATCGTAAATAAATAAAAATAAATATGTTAATAAATAATAAATAATAATAAATAAATATATGTGTTCTCTCCTCCCTCCTCTCTCCTCTCTCCTCTCTCCTCCTCTCTCCTCTCTCCTCCTCTCTCTCCTCCTCTCCTCCTCTCTCCTCTCCTCCTCTCTCCTCCTCTCTCCTCTCCTCCTCTCTCCTCTCCTCCTCTCTCCTCCACTCCTCCTCTCTCCTCTCCTCCTCTCTCCTCTTCTCCTCTCCAGATAGTGAGTGACACTCTGTCTCAGGCATGTGTTAGAATCTCCAATCGGGAGAGAATGAAGATGAAGTCTCTGTTTGGTGAGTCAACTACATTACCCACAATGCTCTGGTTTGAAAGAGATACATTTGTTTGTTCACTGAACAATAATTTTTCTTACCGTTGAAATCCTGTGTGGCTCAGTTGGCAAAGCACGGCACTTGCAACACCAGGGTTGTGGGTTCGATTCCCACGTGGGACCAGTATGAAAATGCACTCAGTACTGTCAGATGCTCTGGATAAGAGTGTCTGCTGAATTACTAACGTGTAATAACTGACTCATGTCTAACAGAGAAACGTGGCGTAGAGCGGAACGTGGACGAGGCGGTGAAGAAGGAGGTTGTCACAGTAGCCAAGGAATCCTGGGATATTTATTTCTCATGCCTATTTCCTGCCTCTGTGAGTCACATGACTTCCTGTTGCACCACATGACTTCCTGTTGCACCACATGGCTTCCTGTTGCATCACATGACTTCCTGTTGCACCACATTACTTCCTGTTGCACCACATGACTTCCTGTTGCACCACATGACTTCCTGTTGCACCACATGACTTCCTGTTGCACCACATGACTTCCTGTTGCATCACATTACTTCCTGTTGCACCACATTACTTCCTGTTGCACCACATGACGTCTGGTTGCACCACATGACTTCCTGTTGCACCACATGACTTCCTGTTGCACCACATGACGTCTGGTTGCATCACATGACTTCCTGTTGCACCACATGACTTCCTGTTGCACCACATGACTTCCTGTTGCATCACATTACTTCCTGTTGCACCACATGACTTCCTGTTGCACCACATGACTTCCTGTTGCACCACATGACTTCCTGTTGCATCACATGACTTCCTGTTGCACCACATGACTTCCTGTTGCACCACATGACTTCCTGTTGCATCACATGACTTCCTGTTGCACCACATGACTTCCTGTTGCACCACATTACTTCCTGTTGCACCACATTACTTCCTCTTGCACCACATGACTTCCTGTTGCACCACATTACTTCCTGTTGCACCACATGACGTCTGGTTGCATCACATGACTTCCTGTTGCACCACATGACTTCCTGTTGCATCACATTACTTCCTGTTGCACCACATTACTTCCTGTTGCACCACATGACTTCCTGTTGCACCACATGACTTCCTGTTGCACCACATTACGTCTGGTTGCACCACATGACTTCCTGTTGCACCACATGACTTCCTGTTGCACCACATTACTTCCTGTTGCACCACATGACTTCCTGTTGCACCACATTACTTTCCTGTTGCACCACATTACTGTGGTGTGTGTGTGTGTGTGTGTGTGTGTGTGTGTGTGTGTGTGTGTGTGTGTGTGTGTGTGTGTGTGTGTGTGTGTGTGTGTGTGTGTGTGTGTGTGTGTGTGTGTGTGTGTGTGTGTGTGTGTGTGTGTGTGTGTGTGTGTGTAGGGTAGTGCAGGTACAGGTGTACAGGTGTTGTCCGTGTCTCACACCGGGATCAGGCTCCTGAAGACAGTGAAGAGCAGCACTGACGAAGTCGGACTACTTCAGAGTCCTACGACATTACACGTAGGTTCCTCTACTACTACTACCTTACACTACGTACCTCTAACCCTACTAGACACTCGTACCCTCTAACCCTACTACTACCTTACACTACTGTGGTCCTCTAACCCTACTACTACCTTACAGACCTACCTGGCCTAACCCTACTACTACCTTACACGTGGGTTCGATCCCCTACTACTGCCTTACACTACGTGCCTCTAACCCTACTACTACCTTACACTAGCCTACCTATAATGGCTCTAACCCTACTACTATATACACTACGTACCTCTAACCCCTACTATTACCTTACACACGTAGGTTTCTCTAACCCTACTACTACCTTACACGTGGGTACCTCTAACCTCTACCCTGGGTACTACACTGCACGTACCTACCTCTAACCCTACTACTGCACTACACTACGTACCTCTAACCCTAATACTAACCCTACTAACCCTAACACTAACCCTACTACTACCTTACACTACGTGCCTCTAACCCTACTATACCTTACACGTACCTCTACTACTACTAACACTAACCCTACATAGGTACCTCTAGCCCTCTTTACTACGTACCTCTAACACTACGTACCTTACTAGGTTCCCTACTACTACTACTGCCTCTACACGTATGGGTACCTCTAACCCTACTAACTACCTTACCTTTTACCTAACCCTACTATACCTTACACTCACTACCTCTAACCCTACTACTACCTTACACTACTAACCCTACTACTAGTAACCTTTACACTACGTACCTCTAACCCTACTAATAACCTTACACTATGTACTCCTAACCCTAATACTACCTTACACTACGTACCTCTAACCCTACTACTACCTTACACTACGTACCTCTAACCCTACTACTGCCTTACACTACGTACTAACCCTACTGCTACCTTACACTACGTCTACCTCTAACCCTAACACTAACCCTACTACCTTACACTACGTACCTCTAACCCTCTAACCCTAGTACTAGGTTACACTACTACGTACCTCTAACCTCTAACCATACTACTACCTTACACTACCTACCTCTAACCCTAATTTAACCCTCTACTACTACTACTGCCTTACACTACTATTACCTCTAACCCTACTTTTAACCTACACTACTACCTCTAACCCTACTAATACCTTAACCCTACTACACTAACCCTACTACTACCTTACACTCTACCTCTAACCCTACTACTACCTTATTCTGTGTAGGTTCCCTCTACCTTACACTACCTACCTGTCTAACCCTAACACTAACCCTAATACTACCTTACACTAACCTACCTCTAACCCTACTACTAACCAAGGCTACACAGGTCAAACAGGTAACCTCTACTACTAACCCTACTACCTTACACTACCTAACCCTACTACGACCTACACGCACCTCTAACCCTACTACTACCTTACACTACGTACCTCTAACCCTACTACTACCTTACACGCTAGGTTCCTCTACTACTACTACTGCCTTACACGTATTTGCCTTAACCTAACACTAACCCTACTACTACCTTACACTACTGGTGCCTCTAACCCTAACTACGCTTACACTAGGTTCCTTTACTACTACTGGGACTGCCTTACACGTAGGTACCTCTAACCCTACTAATACCTTACACTATCGTGTCTCAGCCACTAACCCTACTGGTCTTACACTACGTACCTCTCTGCTTCATCACTGAGATCCTACACTGAGAAACTTCAATCCTTAACACACTACTAGAAACACAATACTAAATACTAACACACTTACTGTTCTCAGCCTGGCTAACCACACTACCAGAACCACACGCGGACATCCTTGCCATCTTCTAATACTACCTTCAAACATGCTATTAAATCTACCAATGAGAAACACTACTAAATAGCCTAACACACTACAGGTCAGAACATCAACTGCTACTAAATACTAACACACTACTAGAAACACAATACTAAATACTATTAACACACTACTAGAAACACAATACTAAATACTAACACACTACTAGAACCACAATACTAAATACTAACACACTACTAGAACCAATACTACTACTAGAAACACAATACTAAATACTAACACACTACTAGAAACACAATACTAAATACTAACACACACTACTAGAAACACAATACTAAATACTAACACACTACCAGAACCACAATACTAAATACTAACACACTACTAGAAACACAATACTAAATACTAACACACTACTAGAAACACACGCTGCTAAATACTAACACACTATTACTAGAAACACTACTAAATACTAAACACACTACTAGAACCACTACTAAATACTAACACACTACTAGAACACAATACTAAATACTAACACACTACTAGAACACAATACTAAATACTAACACACTACTAGAAACACAATACTAAATACTAACACACTACTAGAACCACAATACTAAATACTAACACACTACTAGAACACAATACTAAATACTAACACACTACTAGAACCACAGGCAACACATCTAACACACTACTAGAACCACAATACTAGACTAACACACTACTAGAACTACAATACTAAATACTAACCACTACTAAAGAAACACAATACTAAATACTAACACACTACTAGAAACCACAATACTAAATACTAACACACTACTAGAACCACAATACTAAATACTAACACACTACTAGAACACAATACTAAATACTAACACACTACTAGAAACACAATACTAAATACTAACACACTACTAGAACCACAATACTAAATACTAACACACTACCTCTAGAAACACAATACTAAATACTAACACACTACTAGAACCACAATACTAAATACTAAACACACTACTAGAAACACAATACTAAATACTAACACACTACTAGAACCACAATACTAAATACTAACACACTACTAGAAACACAATACTAAATACTAACACACTACTAGGTTCACAATACTAAATACTAACACACTACTAGAACCACTACCCTAAAACCCACTACTAGATACTAAATACTAACACTACTACTAGAAACACTAATACTAAATACTAACACACTACGTTATTTCTCTTTGTCCTAAATAGTTATTCTGTGTTTATGTGTCTCCATAGTTACGGTGTCTCTCTGTCTCCGTAGAACGCGGACATCCTTTTTCTGACCGTACCTTCAGGAACATGCTAAGTTTAATCTGACCAATGAGAACCACAATTCTAAATTCTCAACACAGGCTACTAGTCAAACACATCGTAACTGCTTCATCACTGAGATCACTAGGTAGAAACACAATACTAAATACTAACACACTACTAGAAACACAATACTAAATACTAACACACTACTAGAAACACAATACTAAATACTAACACACTACTAGAACCACAATACTAAATACTAACACACTACTAGAACCACAATACTAAATACTAACACACTACTAGAAACACAATACTAAATACTAACACACTACTAGAAACACAATACTAAACTAACACACTACTAGAAACACAATACTAAATACTAACACACTACTAGAACCACAATACTAAATACTAACACACTACTAGAACCACAATACTAAATACTAACACACTACTAGAAACACAATACTAAATACTAACACACTACTAGAAACACAATACTAAATACTAACACACTACTAGAAACACAATACTAAATACTAACACACTACTAGAACCACAATACTAAATGCTAACACACTACTAGAACCACAATACTAAATACTAACAACACTACTAGAAACACAATACTAAATACTAACACACTACTAGAACACAATACTAAATACTAACACACTACTAGAACCACAATACTAAATACTAAACACACTACTAGAACCACAATACTAAATACTAACACACTACTAGAACCACCATACTAAATACTAACACACTACTAGAACCACAATACTAAATACTAACACACTACTAGAACCACAATACTAAATACTAACACACTACTAGAACCACAATACTAAATACTAACACACTACTAGAACCACAATACTAAATACTAACACTACTAGAAACACAATACTAAATACTAACACTACTAGGAAACACAATACTAAATACTAACACACTACTAGAAACAATACTAAATACTAACACACTACTAGAACCACAATACTAAATACTAACACACTACTAGAAACACAATACTAAATACTAACACACTACTAGAAACCACAATACTAAATACTAACACACTACTAGAAACAATACTAAATACTAACACACTACTAGAAACACAATACTAAATACTAACACACTACTAGAAACACAATATTAAATACTAACACACTACTAGAACCACAATACTAAATACTAACACACTACTAGAACCACAATACTAAATACTAACACACTACTAGAAACAATACTAAATACTAACACACTACTAGAAACACAATACTAAATACTAACACACTACTAGAACCACAATACTAAATGCTAACACTACTGCTAGAAACACAATACTAAATACTAACACACTACTAGAACCACAATACTAAATACTAACACTACTAGAACACAATGCTAAATACTACACGCTGCTGAAACCACAATACTAAATGCTAACACACTACTAGAAACACAATACTAAATACTAACACACTACTAGAACCACAATACTAAATACTAACACACTACTAGAAACCACAATACTAAATACTAACACACTACTAGAACCACAATACTAAATACTAACACACTACTAGAAGACAATACTAAATACTAACACACTACTAGAACCACAATACTAAATACTAACACACTACTAGAAACCACAATACTAAATGCTAACACACTACTAGAACCACAATACTAAATACTAACACACTACTAGAACCACAATACTAAATACTAACACACTACTAGAACCACAATACTAAATACTAACACACTACTAGAAACACAATACTAAATACTAACACACTACTAGAACCACAATACTAAATACTAACACACTACTAGAACCACAATACTAAATACTAACACACGACTAGAAACACAATACTAAATACTAACACACTACTAGAACCACAATACTAAATACTACAATTTAATATCTCTGATAAGGGATGTGGCTCTACCATTTAATATCTCTGATAAGGGATGAGGCTCTACCATTTAATATCTCTGATAAGGGATGTGGCTCTACCATTTAATATCTCTGATAATGGATGTGGCTCTACCATTTAATATCTCTGATAAGGGATGTGGCTCTACCATTTAATATCTCTGATAAGGGATGTGGCTCTACAATTTAATATCTCTGATAAGGGATGTGGCTCTACCATTTAATATCTCTGATAAGGGATGTGGCTCTACCATTTAATATCTCTGATAAGGGGGATCTCTGATGGTTCTACAATTTAATATCTCTGATAAGGGATGTGGCTCTACCATTTAATATCTCTAATAAGGGATGTGGCTCTACCATTTAATATCTCTGATAAGGGATGTGGCTCTACCATTTAATATCTCTGATAAGGGATGTGGCTCTACCATTTAATATCTCTGATAAGGGATGTGGCTCTACCATTTAATATCTCTGATAAGGGATGTGGCTCTACCATTTAATATCTCTGATAAGGGATGTGGCTCTACCATTTAATATCTCTGATAAGGGATGTGGCTCTACCATTTAATATCTCTGATAACGGATGTGGCTCTACCATTTAATATCTCTGATAAGGGATGTGGCTCTACCATTTAATATCTCTGATAAGGGATGTGGCTCTACCATTTAATATCTCTGATAAGGGATGTGGCTCTACCATTTAATATCTCTGATAAGGGATGTGGCTCTACCATTTAATATCTCTGATAAGGGATGTGGCTCTACCATTTAATATCTCTGATAAGGGATGTGGCTCTACCATTTAATATCTCTGATAAGGGATGTGGCTCTACCATTTAATATCTCTGATAAGGGATGTGGCTCTACCATTTAATATCTCTGATAAGGGATGTGGCTCTACCATTTAATATCTCTGATAAGGGATGTGGCTCTACCATTTAATATCTCTGATAAGGGATGTGGCTCTACCATTTAATATCTCTGATAAGGGATGTGGCTCTACCATTTAATATCTCTGATAAGGGATGTGGCTCTACCATTTAATATCTCTGATAAGGGATGTGGCTCTACCATTTAATATCTCTGATAAGGGATGTGGCTCTACCATTTAATATCTCTGATAAGGGATGTGGCTCTACCATTTAATATCTCTGATAAGGGATGTGGCTCTACCATTTAATATCTCTGATAAGGGATGTGGCTCTACCATTTAATATCTCTGATAAGGGATGTGGCTCTACCATTTAATATCTCTGATAAGGGATGTGGCTCTACCATTTAATATCTCTGATAAGGGATGTGGCTCTACCATTTAATATCTCTGATAAGGGATGTGGCTCTACCATTTAATATCTCTGATAAGGGATGTGGCTCTACCATTTAATATCTCTGATAAGGGATGTGGCTCTACCATTTAATATCTCTGATAAGGGATGTGGCTCTACCATTTAATATCTCTGATAAGGGATGTGGCTCTACCATTTAATATCTCTGATAAGGGATGTGGCTCTACCATTTAATATCTCTGATAAGGGATGTGGCTCTACCATTTAATATCTCTGATAAGGGATGTGGCTCTACCATTTAATATCTCTGATAAGGGATGTGGCTCTACCATTTAATATCTCTGATAAGGGATGTGGCTCTACCATTTAATATCTCTGATAAGGGATGTGGCTCTACCATTTAATATCTCTGATAAGGGATGTGGCTCTACCATTTAATATCTCTGATAAGGGATGTGGCTCTACCATTTAATATCTCTGATAGGGATGTGGCTCTACCATTTAATATCTCTGATAATGTGGGATGTGGCTCTACCATTTAATATCTCTGATAAGGGATGTGGCTCTACCATTTAATATCTCTGATAAGGGATGTGGCTCTACCATTTAATATCTCTGATAAGGGATGTGGCTCTACCATTTAATATCTCTGATAAGGGATGTGGCTCTACCATTTAATATCTCTGATAATGGATGTGGCTCTACCATTTAATATCTCTGATAAGGGATGTGGCTCTACCATTTAATATCTCTGATAAGGGATGTGGCTCTACCATTTAATATCTCTGATAAGGGATGTGGCTCTACAATTTAATATCTCTGATAAGGGATGTGGCTCTACCATTTAATATCTCTGATAAGGGATGTGGCTCTACCATTTAATATCTCTGATAAGGGATGTGGCTCTACCATTTAATATCTCTGATAAGGGATGTGGCTCTACCATTTAATATCTCTGATAAGGGATGTGGCTCTACCATTTAATATCTCTGATAAGGGATGTGGCTCTACCATTTAATATCTCTGATAAGGGATGTGGCTCTACCATTTAATATCTCTGATAAGGGATGTGGCTCTATCATTTAATATCTCTGATAAGGGATGTGGCTCTACCATTTAATATCTCTGATAAGGGATGGCTCTACCATTTAATATCTATGATAAGGGATGGCTCTACCATTTAATATCTCTGATAAGGGATGTGGCTCTACCATTTAATATCTCTGATAAGGGATGTGGCTCTACCATTTAATATCTCTGATAAGGGATGTGGCTCTACCATTTAATATCTCTGATAATTGATGTGGCTCTACCATTTAATATCTCTGATAAGGGATGTGGCTCTACCATTTAATATCTCTGATAAGGGATGTGGCTCTACCATTTAATATCTCTGATAAGGGATGTGGCTCTACCATTTAATATCTCTGATAAGGGATTTGTTGTTTTGTTATCAGAAATTTAATATCTCCCTACCCCTATTCCGCCCCCCTCTCCCTCCTCCTCTCCCCTCTCTCCCCCCTCTCCCCCTCTCCCTCCTCCTCTCCCCTCTCCCCCTTTCCCTCCTCCTCTCCCCTCCCTCCCCCCCTCTCCCCCTCCTCCCCCTCCTCCTCCCCCTCTCCTCTCCCTCTCCCTCCCTCCTCTCCCTCTCCCCCCCCCCTACCCTCCCCCCTCCCCCCTCCTATTCACCCTCCCCCTCTCCCTCCTCCTCTCCCCTCCTCCCCCTCTCCCCCTCCTCCCCCTCTCCCTCTCCTCTCCCCTCCTCCCCTCTCCTTCCCCTATCCCTCCTCCTCTCCCCTCCTCCCCAGATCCCCCCTCCTATTCCCCTCCCCTCTCCCTCCTCCTCTCTCCCTCCCCTCTCCCCCTCCTCTCCCCCTCCCCCCCCTCTCCTCCTCCCTCCCTCCTCCCCCTCCTCCCCCTCTCCCCCTCCCTCCCCGCCTCCCTCCCCCCCCTCCCCCTCCCTCCTCCTCTCCCCCTCCCCCTCCCCCTCTCCCTCCTCCTCTCCCCTCTCCCCCTCCCTCCCCCCTCTCCCCTCCTCCTCTCCCCTCTCCCCCTCCTCCCCCTCCTCTCCTCCCCTCCCCCCCTCTCCCCTCTCCCTATCCTCCTCCCCCTCTCCCTCCCTCTCCCCCTCCTCCCTCTCCCTCCCCTCTCCCCCTCCCCCTCTCCCTCCTCCTCCACCCTCCTCCCCCTCTCCCTCCTCCTCCCCCCTCCCTCTCCTCCTCCCCCTCCCCCTCTCCTCCCCCTCTCCCCCCTCCTGTCCCTCCCCTCCCCTCTCCCCTCCTAAAGGTGACTCCCCCTCTCCCTGCAAGTCTCCCTCCTCCTCCTCCTCTCCCTCCTCCTCTCCCCTCTCCCTCCCCCTCTCCCCATCCTCTCCTCCTCCTCCCCCTGAAGAGAGTGTGCCCTACCCCTCCCCCTCTGTGTCCTCCTCTCCCTCCTCCTCTCCCCTCTCCCTCCCCTCTCCTCCTCCTCTCCCCCTCCCCCTCCTCTCCCCTCTCCCTCCCCCTCCCCCCCTCCCCCCCTCTCCCTCCTGTCTTCCTCCCCTCTCCCTCCTCCTCCTCTTCCCCCTCCCCCTCTCCTCTCTCTCTCCCTCTCCCTCCCCCTCTCCCCCTCCTCCCCCCTCTCCCCTCCTCCATCTCCTCCCTACCTCTCCCTCCCACCTCTCTCCTCTCCCCCTCCTCCTCTCCCATCTCGCTCCCCCTCTCCCCTCCACCTCATCCCCTCTCTCCCCTCCTCTTCCAGGACTCTGAGTATGTGGTAGCAGAGCGTCCTCGTGACAGACTCAGCTCTCCTCTGCTCGCTTTCCATAAAGGTGACATCATCAGGCTGCAAGTCCAGAAGGACTGGAAAGGGTGAGCCCCGCCCCTCCCCCATACACACTGATGACATCACAGCCCTACACACATACGGCCTCCAATCTGTGTGTGTGTGTGTGTGTGTGTGTGTGTGTGTGTGTGTGTGTGTGTGTGTGTGTGTGTGTGTGTGTGTGTGTGTGTGTGTGTGTGTGTGTGTGTGTTACAGGATACAGCTACGGCTCTGTTGTGAGGAAGAAGGTGATGTTTCTGGAGGAGATGAAGAGAGACACGCCAGACTTTGGTGAGACGACATCTCTCTCTCCTCTTCCTCCACGTCATCTCTCTCCTCTTCCTCCACGTCATCTCTCTCTCCTCTTCCTCCACCTCATCTCTCTCCTCTTCATCTCTCTCCTCTTCCTCCACCTCATCTCTCTCCTCTTCCTCCACCTCATCTCTCTCTCCTCTTCCTCCACCTCATCTCTCATCTCTCTCCTCTTCCTCCACCTCATCTCTCTCCTCTTCCTCCACCTCATCTCTCTCTCCTCTTCCTCCACCTCATCTCTCTCCTCTTCCTCCACCTCATCTCTCTCTCCTCTTCCTCCACCTCATCTCTCCTCTTCCTCCACCTCATCTCTCTCCTCTTCCTCCACCTCATCTCTCTCCTCTTCCTCCACCTCATCTCTCTCCTCTTCCTTCACCTCATCTCTCTCCTCTTCCTCCACCTCATCTCTCTCCTCTTCCTCCACCTCATCTCTCTCCTCTTCCTCCACCTCATCTCTCTCTCCTCTTCCTCCACCTCATCTCTCTCTTCCTCCACCTCATCTCTCTCCTCTTCCTCCACCTCATCTCTCCTCTTCCTCCACCTCATCTCTCTCCTCTTCATCTCTCTCCTCTTCCTCCACCTCATCTCTCCTCTTCCTCCACCTCATCTCTCTCTCCTCTTCCTCCACCTCATCTCTCTCCTCTTCCTCCACCTCATCTTCTCCTCTTCCTCCACCTCATCTCTCTCCCTCTTCCTCCACCTCATCTCCTCTTCATCTCCTCTTCCTCCTTCATCTCTCTCCTCTTCCTCCACCTCATCTCTCTCTCTCTTCCTCCACCTCATCTCTCTCCTCTTCCTCCACCTCATCTCTCTCCTCTTGCTCCACCTCATCTCTCTCCTCTCCTCCATCATCTCTCTCCTCTTCCTCCACCTCATCTCTCCTCTTCCTCCACCTCATCTCTCTCCTCTTCATCTCTCTCCTCTTCCTCCACCTCATCTCTCTCCTCTCCTTCATCTCTCTCCTCTTCCTCACTCCATCATCTCTCCTCTTCCTCCACCTCATCTCTCTCCTTCCTTCATCTCTCTCCTCTTCCTCCACCTCATCTCTCTCCTCTTCCTCCACCTCATCTCTTCCTCCACCTCATCTCTCTCCTCTTCATCTCCTCCTCTTCCTCCACCTCCACCTCTCTCTCTCCTCTTCCTCCACCTCATCTCTCTCCTCTTCCTTCACCTCATCTCCTCTCCTCTTCCTCCACCTCATCTCTCTCCTCTTCCTCCACCTCATCTCTCCTCTTCCTCCACCTCATCTCTCTTCATCTTCCTTCACCTCATCTCTCTCCCTCTTCCTCCACCTCATCTCTCTCCTCTTCATCTTTCTCTTCTCTTCCTCCACCTCATCTCTCTCCTCTTCCTCCACCTCATCTCTCTTCCTCCACTTCATCTCTCCTCCTCTCTCTCCTTCTTCATCTCTCTCTCATCTCTCCACCTCATTCTCTCCACCTCATCTCTCTCCTCTTCCTCCACCTCATCTCTCTCCTCTCTCCTCCACCTCATCTCTCCTCTTCCTCCACCTCATCTCTCCTCCACCTCATCTCTCTCCTCTTCCTCCACCTCATCTCTCCATCCATCTCTCCTGTGTGTTTCTCTGTCTGTTCCTCCACCTCATCTCTCTCTCCTCTCTCTCCTCTTCATCTCATCTCCTCTCTCTCCACCTCATCTCTCTCCACCTCATCTCTCTCTCTTGCTCCACCTCATCTCTCTCCTCTTCATCTCTCTCTCTCCTCTCTCCACCTCATCTCTCTCTTCTCCACCTCATCTCTCTCTCTTCCTCTTGCTCCACCTCATCTCTCCACCTCATCTCTCTCCTCTTCATCTCTCTCCTCTCCTCCACCTCATCTCTCTCCACCTCATCTCTCTCCTCTTCCTCCACCTCATCTCTCCATCCGTCTCTCCTGTGTGTGTTTCCTGTCTGTTCCTCCACCTCATCTCTCTCCTCTTCCTCCACCTCATCTCTCTCCTCTTCATCTCTCTCCTCTCTCTCCTCTTCATCTCTCTCCTCTTCCTCCACCTCATCTCTCCATCCGTCTCTCCTGTGTGTGTTTCCTGTCTGTTGTTCTACCAGGTTGGAAGTTTGGAGGGGTGTTTGGTCGTGCAGGGGCGTTCCCGACAGATTGTGTCCGTCCCGTCGCCGCCCCTGACTTCCTGCCCCTCCCGGTCGACCGCAGGGCGGAGCTTAAAGGAGGAGCAGGGCGGGTTGCCGTGACATCAGCTATGGCTGTGGCCGTGGCGTCCAGCGCGGCCGCTCACGAGATAGACCCAACCCTGGAGGTGCACACTGATACACCAGATAGACACACTGTAGTACACCAGATAGACCCCACCCTGGAGGTGCACACTGATACACACACTGTAGTACACCAGATAGACCCAGACCCTGGAGTATACACTGTACTGTACTAATATACACTGATACACTACATACACTGTACTGCCATACTAGTAGTATACTACTGTACTACTGTACTAATATACCCATACCCTGCACTAGTATACTACTGTACATATACTACTATACTAGATATACTACTATACTACTGTACATAGTATACACTGTACTAGTATACCAGATAGACTAGTATACTACTATACTAATATACATACACTGTAGTATACTACTGTATAGACCCATACCCTATAGGTGCATACTGATGTATACACTGTACTACAGATAGACTATACTAGGTATACTACTGTGCTACTATACTAATATACTACTGTACTACTATACTACTGTACTAATATACTACTGTACTACTGTACTACTATACTACTATACTACTGTACTACTGTACTACTATACTACTGTACTACTGTACTAATATACTAATATACTAATATACTACTGTACTACTGTACTACTATACTACTGTACTACTGTACTAATATACTACTATACTACTGTACTACTATACTACTATACTACTGCACTACTATACTACTGTACTACTATACTACTATACTACTGTACTACTGTACTAATATACTACTGTACTACTATACTACTACACTACTGTACTACTATACTACTGTACTACTATACTACTGTACTACTATACTACTATACTACTGCACTACTATACTACTGTACTACTATACTACTATACTACTGTACTACTGTACTAATATACTAGTGTACTACTATACTACTGTACTACTATACTACTGTACTACTGTACTAATATACTACTGCACTACTATACTACTATACTACTATAGTACTGTACTACTGTACTAATATACTACTGTACTACTATACTACTGTACTACTGTACTAATATACTACTGTACTACTATACTACTGTACTACTGTACTAATATACTACTATACTACTATACTACTGTACTACTATACTACTGTACTGCTGTACTACTGTACTACTGTACTAATATACTACTATACTACTATACTACTGTACTACTATACTACTGTACTACTGTACTACTGTACTAATATACTACTGTACTAGTATACTACTGTACTACTATACTACTATACTACTATAATACTGTACTACTGTACTACTGTACTAATATACTACTGTACTACTGTACTACTATACTACTGTACTAGTATACTACTGTACTACTATACTACTGTACTACTGTACTAATATACTACTATACTACTGTACTGCCATACTAATGTACTGGTGTACTAGTATATTACTATACTACTGTACTACTGTATACATGTTGCTGTGGTTTAGGAGGGGTTTGATGAGGTTCTAGAGGTCAACGAGAGCGTTCTGTACTACTGTACTACTGTATACATGTTGCTGTGGTTTAGGAGGGGTTTAATGAGGTCCCAGAGGTCAACGAGAGCGTTCTGTACTACTGTACTACTGTATACCTGTTGCTGTGGTTTAGGAGGGGTTTGATGAGGTCCTAGAGGTCGACGAGAGCTGTACTACTGTACTACTGTATACATGTTGCTGTGGTTTAGAGGGGCTTGATGAGGTCCTAGAGGTCGACGAGAGCGTTCTGTACTACTGTACTACTGTATACATGTTGCTGTGGTTTAGGAGGGGTTTGATGAGGTCCTAGAGGTCAACGAGAGTGTACTCTGTACTACTGTATACATGTTGCTGTGGTTTAGGAGGGGTTTGATGAGGTCCCAGAGGTCGACGAGAGCGTTCTGTACTACTGTACTACTGTATACATGTTGCTGTGGTTTAGAGGGGTTTGATGAGGTCCTAGAGGTCGACGAGAGTTCTGTACTACTGTACTACTGTATACATGTTGCTGTGGTTTAGAGGGGTTTGATGAGGTCCTAGAGGTCGACGAGAGTGTTCTGTACTACTGTACTACTGTATACATGTTGCTGTGGTTTAGAGGGGTTTGATGAGGTCCTAGAGGTCGACGAGAGCTGTACTCTGTACTACTGTATACATGTTGCTGTGGTTTAGGAGGGGTTTGATGAGGTCCTAGAGGTCGACGAGAGCGTTCTGTACTACTGTACTACTGTATACATGTTGCTGTGGTTTAGGAGGGGTTTGATGAGGTCCTAGAGGTCAACGAGAGCGTTCTGTACTACTGTACTACTGTATACATGTTGCTGTGGTTTAGGAGGGGTTTGATGAGGTCCTAGAGGTCGACGAGAGCGTTCTGTACTACTGTACTACTGTATACATGTTGCTGTGGTTTAGGAGGGGTTTGATGAGGTCCTAGAGGTCGACGAGAGTTCTGTACTCTGTACTACTGTATACATGTTGCTGTGGTTTAGGAGGGGTTTGATGAGGTCCTAGAGGTCAACGAGTGTTCTGTACTCTGTACTACTGTATACATGTTGCTGTGGTTTAGGAGGGGTTTGATGAGGTCCTAGAGGTCGACGAGAGCGTTCTGTACTACTGTATACATGTTGCTGTGGTTTAGGAGGGGTTTGATGAGGTCCTAGAGGTCAACGAGAGCGTTCTGTACTACTGTACTACTGTATACATGTTGCTGTGGTTTAGGAGGGGTTTGATGAGGTCCTAGAGGTCGACGAGAGCGTTCTGTACTACTGTATACATGTTGCTGTGGTTTAGGAGGGGTTTGATGAGGTCCTAGAGGTCAACGAGAGCGTTCTGTACTACTGTACTACTGTATACATGTTGCTGTGGTTTAGGAGGGGTTTGATGAGGTCCTAGAGGTCGACGAGAGCGTTCTGTACTACTGTACTACTGTATACATGTTGCTGTGGTTTAGGAGGGGTTTGATGAGGTCCTAGAGGTCGACGAGAGCGTTCTGTACTACTGTACTACTGTATACATGTTGCTGTGGTTTAGGAGGGGTTTGATGAGGTCCTAGAGGTCAACGAGAGCGTTCTGTACTACTGTATACATGTTGCTGTGGTTTAGGAGGGGTTTGATGAGGTCCTAGAGGTCAACGAGAGCGTTCTGTACTACTGTATACATGTTGCTGTGGTTTAGGAGGGGTTTGATGAGGTCCTAGAGGTCGACGAGAGCGTTCTGTACTACTGTATACATGTTGCTGTGGTTTAGGAGGGGTTTGATGAGGTCCTAGAGGTCAACGAGAGCGTTCTGTACTACTGTATACATGTTGCTGTGGTTTAGGAGGGGTTTGATGAGGTCCTAGAGGTCGACGAGAGCGTTCTGTACTACTGTACTACTGTATACATGTTGCTGTGGTTTAGGAGGGGTTTGATGAGGTCCTAGAGGTCGACGAGAGTGTTCTGTACTACTGTATACATGTTGCTGTGGTTTAGGAGGGGTTTGATGAGGTCCTAGAGATCGACGAGAGCGTTCTGTACTACTGTATACATGTTGCTGTGGTTTATGAGGGGTTTGATGAGGTCTTAGAGGTCGGCGAGAGCGTTCTGTACTACTGTATACATGTTGCTGTGGTTTAGGAGGGGTTTGATGAGGTCCTAGAGGTCAACGAGAGCGTTCTGTACTACTGTATACATGTTGCTGTGGTTTAGGAGGGGTTTGATGAGGTCCTAGAGGTCGACGAGAGCGTTCTGTACTACTGTACTACTGTATACATGTTGCTGTGGTTTAGGAGGGGTTTGATGAGGTCCTAGAGGTCGACGAGAGCGTTCTGTACTACTGTACTACTGTATACATGTTGCTGTGGTTTAGGAGGGGTTTGATGAGGTCCTAGAGGTCAACGAGAGCGTTCTGTACTACTGTATACATGTTGCTGTGGTTTAGGAGGGGTTTGATGAGGTCCTAGAGGTCGACGAGAGCGTTCTGTACTACTGTACTACTGTATACATGTTGCTGTGGTTTAGGAGGGGTTTGATGAGGTCCTAGAGGTCGACGAGAGCGTTCTGTACTACTGTACTACTGTATACATGTTGCTGTGGTTTAGGAGGGGTTTGATGAGGTCCTAGAGGTCGACGAGAGCGTTCTGTACTACTGTACTACTGTATACATGTTGCTGTGGTTTAGGAGGGGTTTGATGAGGTCCTAGAGGTCGACGAGAGCGTTCTGTACTACTGTACTACTGTATACATGTTGCTGTGGTTTAGGAGGGGTTTGATGAGGTCCTAGAGGTCGACGAGAGCGTTCTGTACTACTGTACTACTGTATACATGTTGCTGTGGTTTAGGAGGGGTTTGATGAGGTCCTAGAGGTCGACGAGAGCGTTCTGTACTACTGTATACATGTTGCTGTGGTTTAGGAGGGGTTTGATGAGGTCCTAGAGGTCGACGAGAGCGTTCTGTACTACTGTACTACTGTATACATGTTGCTGTGGTTTAGGAGGGGTTTGATGAGGTCCTAGAGGTCGACGAGAGCGTTCTGTACTACTGTACTACTGTATACATGTTGCTGTGGTTTAGGAGGGGTTTGATGAGGTCCTAGAGGTCAACGAGAGCGTTCTGTACT
This sequence comes from Oncorhynchus keta, assembly GCF_023373465.1. NCBI lineage: Eukaryota > Metazoa > Chordata > Actinopteri > Salmoniformes > Salmonidae > Oncorhynchus > Oncorhynchus keta. Next base: position 159,381 of record NW_026290888.1, read on the forward strand.
ACTGTACTACTGTATACATGTTGCTGTGGTTTAGGAGGGGTTTGATGAGGTCCTAGAGGTCGACGAGAGCGTTCTGTTCTGTACTACTGTATACATGTTGCTGTGGTTTAGGAGGGGTTTGATGAGGTCTTAGAGGTCAACGAGAGCGTTCTGTACTACTGTATACATGTTGCTGTGGTTTAGGAGGGGTTTGATGAGGTACTAGAGGTCGACGAGAGCGTTCTGTACTACTGTACTACAGTATACATGTTGCTGTGGTTTAGGAGGGGTTTCATGAGGTCCTAGAGGTCAACGAGAGCGTTCTGTACTACTGTATACATGTTGCTGTGGTTTAGGAGGGGTTTGATGAGGTCCTAGAGGTCAACGAGAGCGTTCTGTACTACTGTATACATGTTGCTGTGGTTTAGGAGGCGTTTGATGAGGTCCTAGAGGTTGACGAGAGCGTTCTGTACTACTGTACTACTGTATACATGTTGCTGTGGTTTAGGAGGGGTTTGATGAGGTCCTAGAGGTCGATGAGAGCGTTCTGTACTACTGTACTACTGTATACATGTTGCTGTGGTTTAGGAGGGGTTTGATGAGGTCCTAGTGGTCGACGAGAGCGTTCTGTACTACTGTACTACTGTATACATGTTGCTGTGGTTTAGGAGGGGTTGATGAGGTCCTAGAGGTCGACGAGGCGTTCTGTACTACTGTACTACTGTATACATGTTGCTGTGGTTTAGGAGGGGTTTGATGAGGTCCTAGAGGTCGACGAGAGCGTTCTGTACTACTGTATACATGTTGCTGTGGTTTAGGAGGGGTTTGATGAGGTACTAGAGGTCGACGAGAGTGTTCTGTACTACTGTACTACTGTATACATGTTGCTGTGGTTTAGGAGGGGTTTGATGAGGTCCTAGAGGTCGACAAGGGCGTTCTGTACTACTGTACTACTGTATACATGTTGCTGTGGTTTAGGAGGGGTTTGATGAGGTCCTAGAGGTCGACGAGAGCGTTCTGTACTACTGTATACATGTTGCTGTGGTTTAGGAGGGGTTTGATGAGGTCCTAGAGGTCGACGAGAGCGTTCTGTACTACTGTACTACTGTATACATGTTGCTGTGGTTTAGGAGGGGTTGATGAGGTCCTAGAGGTCGACGAGAGCGTTCTGTACTACTGTACTACTGTATACATGTTGCTGTGGTTTAGGAGGGGTTTGATGAGGTCCTGGAGATCGACGAGAGCGTTCTGTACTACTGTACTACTGTATACATGTTGCTGTGGTTTAGGAGGGGTTGATGAGGTCCTAGAGGTCGACGAGAGCGTTCTGTACTACTGTACTACTGTATACATGTTGCTGTGGTTTAGGAGGGTTTGATGAGGTCCTAGTGGTCGACGAGAGCGTTCTGTACTACTGTACTACTGTATACATGTTGCTGTGGTTTAGGAGGGGTTTGATGAGGTCCTAGAGGTCAACGAGAGCGTTCTGTACTACTGTATACATGTTGCTGTGGTTTAGGAGGGGTTTGATGAGGTCCTAGAGGTCGACGAGAGCGTTCTGTACTACTGTACTACTGTATACATGTTGCTGTGGTTTAGGAGGGGTTTGATGAGGTCCTAGAGGTCGACGAGAGCGTTCTGTACTACTGTATACATGTTGCTGTGGTTTAGGAGGGGTTTGATGAGGTCCTAGAGGTCGACGAGAGCGTTCTGTACTACTGTATACATGTTGCTGTGGTTTAGGAGGGGTTTGATGAGGTCCTAGAGGTCGACGAGAGCGTTCTGTACTACTGTACTACTGTATACATGTTGCTGTGGTTTAGGAGGGGTTTGATGAGGTCCTAGAGGTCGACGAGAGCGTTCTGTACTACTGTATACATGTTGCTGTGGTTTAGGAGGGGTTTGATGAGGTTCTAGAGGTCGACGAGAGCGTTCTGTACTACTGTACTACTGTATACATGTTGCTGTGGTTTAGGAGGGGTTTGATGAGGTCCTAGAGGTCGACGAGAGAGCGTTCTGTACTACTGTATACATGTTGCTGTGGTTTAGGAGGGGTTGATGAGGTCCTAGAGGTCGACGAGAGCGTTCTGTACTGTACTACTGTATACATGTTGCTGTGGTTTAGGAGGGGTTTGATGAGGTCCTAGAGGTCGACGAGAGCGTTCTGTACTACTGTACTACTGTATACATGTTGCTGTGGTTTAGGAGGGGTTTGATGAGGTCCTAGAGGTCGATGAGAGCGTTCTGTACTACTGTATACATGTTGCTGTGGTTTAGGAGGGGTTTGATGAGGTCCTAGAGGTCGACGAGAGCGTTCTGTACTACTGTACTACTGTATACATGTTGCTGTGGTTTAGGAGGGGTTTGATGAGGTCCTAGAGGTCGACGAGAGCGTTCTGTACTACTGTACTACTGTATACATGTTGCTGTGGTTTAGGAGGGGTTTGATGAGGTCCTAGAGGTCGACGAGAGCGTTCTGTACTACTGTACTACTGTATACATGTTGCTGTGGTTTAGGAGGGGTTTGATGAGGTCCTAGAGGTCGACGAGAGCGTTCTGTACTACTGTACTACTGTATACATGTTGCTGTGGTTTAGGAGGGGTTTGATGAGGTCCTAGAGATCGACGACAGCATTCTGCAGGACACGATACGATATGGTGGAGTTGCTTTAGACAACCGGCTGCTAAGGGGCACACACACATTGATGAGGTCACACACACACACACACACACACACACACACACACACACACTGTATACATGTTGCACACACATCAAACCCCCCACACACACACACACACACCACTCATACACACCACTCACACACACACCACTACACACACTGTGTCCCTATAGTGTTTATCTGTGGTTTCCCCACAGGGCCTCTGTGAAGTCCAAGAAGCCCAAAGACACCAGAGATCCCTTTGAAATGGTCAGGTTACAAGGTAACACATTATAACACATTATAACACATTATAACACATCATAACACATTATAACACATTATAAACACAATATAACACAGGTAACACATTATAACACATCATAACACATCATAACACATTATAACACATTATAACACATTATAACACATTATAAACATTATAACACATTATGCATTATAACACATAACACATTATAACACATTATAACACATTATAACACATTATAACACATTATAACACATTATACCACATTATAACACATCATAACACATCATAACATTACATCATTTACATTTTACATTTAAGTCATTTAGACACTCTTATCCAGAGGACTTACAAATTGGTGCATTCACCTTATGACATCCAGTGGAACAGCCACTTATACAATAGTGCATCTAAATCTTTTAAGGGGGTGGGGGTGAGAAGGATTACTTTATCCTATCCTAGGTATTCCTTAAAGAGGTGGGGTTTCAGGTGTCTCCGGAAGGTGGTGATTGACTGCTTCCTGGGTCGTGAGGGAGTTTGTTCCACCATTGGGGGGCCAGAGCGAACAGTTTTGACTGGGCTGAGCGGGAACTGTACTTCCTCAGTGGTAGGGAGGCGAGCAGGCCAGAGGTGGATGAACGCAGTGCCCTTGTTTGGGTGTAGGGCCTGATCAGAGGGCCTGGAGGTACTGAGGTGCCATTCCCCTCACAGTTCCGTAGGCAAGCACCATGGTCTTGTAGCGGATGCGAGTTTCAATGGAAGCCAGTGGAGAGAGTGGAGGAGCGGGGTGACGTGAGAGAACTTGGGAAGGTTGAACACCAGACGGGCTGCGGCGTTCTGGATGAGTTGTAGGGGTTTAATGGCACAGGCAGGGAGCCCAGCCAACAGCGAGTTGCAGTAATCCAGACGGGAGATGACAAGTGCCTGGATTAGGACCTGTGCTTCCTGTGTGAGGAGGGGTACTTGCGGATGTTGAGAGCATGAACCTACAGGAACGGGCCACCGCCTTGATGTTAGTTGAGAACTACAGGGTGTTGTCCAGGATCACGTGGTTCTTAGCGCTCTGGGAGGAGGACACAATGGAGTTGTCAACCGTGATGGCGAGATCATGGAACGGGCAGTCCTTCCCCGGGAGGAAGAGCAGCTCCGTCTTGCCGAGGTTCAATTGAGGTGGTGATCCGTCATCCACACTGATATGTCTGCCAGACATGCAGAGATGGGGTCGCCACCTGGTCATCAGAAGGGGGAAAGGAGAAGATTAATTGTGTGTCGTCTGCATAGCAATGATAGGAGAGACCATGTGAGGTTATGACAGAGCCAAGTGACTTGGTGTATAGCGAGAATAGGAGAGGGCCTAGAACAGAGCCCTGGGGACACCAGTGGTGAGAGCGTGTGGTGAGGAGACAGATTCTCACCACGCCACCTGGTTGCTGTGACCTTCAGGTAGGGGTCCAAGCGTGAGGTCCGGAGATGCCCAACGGAGAGGGTGGAGAGGAGGATCTGATGGTTCACTGTATACATGTTGCTGTAGGTTAGAAGGATGAGAGCAGAGGATGAGAGTTATCTTTAGCAGTGCGGAGCGCCTTGATACAGAGAAGAGCAGTCTCAGTTGAATGACTAGTCTTGAAACCTGACTGATTTGGATCAAGAAGGTCATTCTGAGAGAGATAGCGGGAGAGCTGGCCAAGGACGGCACGTTCAAGAGTTTTGGAGAGAAAAGAAACAGGGATACTGGTCTGTAGGTTGACATCGGAGGGATTTGATAGGTTTTTCAGAAGGGGTGCAACTCTCGCTCTCTTGAAGATGGAATACATGTTGCCAGCGGTTAGGGATGAGTTGATGAGCGAGGTGAGGTAAGGGAGAAGGTCTCCGGAAATGGTCTGGAGAAGAGAGGAGGGGATAGGGTCAAGCGGGCAGGTTGTTGGGCGGCCGGCCGTCACAAGGTGAGATTTCATCTGGAGAGGTCAGAGCACAGGGTAGGGCAGTTGAGCAGAACCACGGTGGTTTGACTTAGCAAACGAGGATCGTAACACATAACACAAGGTAACACTATTACACATTATAACACATCATAACACATTATAACACATTACAACACATTATAACACATTACAACACATTACAACACATTATAACACATTACAACACATTACAACACATTACAACACATTATAACACATCATAACACATCATAACACATCATAACACATTATAACACATTATAACACATCATAACACATCATAACACATTACAACACATTATAACACATTATAACACATCAAGTTCTCCAATGTAACACATTATAACACATCATAACACATTATAACACATCATAACACATTATAACACATTATAACACATTATAACACATTATAACACATCAAGTTCTCCAATATAACACATTATAACACATTATAACACATTATAACACCATAACACATCTTCCACTGTGTCCCTCAGAAGTGTAACACATTATAACACATTATAACACATCATAACACATTATAACACATTATAACACATTATAACACATTATAACACATTATAACACATTATAACACATCAAGTTCTACAAGGTAACACATTATAACACATTATAACACATTATAACACATTATAACACATTATAACACATTATAACACATTATAACACATCAAGTTCACATTATAACACATTATAACACATTATAACACATTATAACACATTATAACACATTATAACACATTATAACACATTATAACACTTTATAACACATCATAACACATTATAACACATTATAACACTTTATAACACATTATAACACTTTAAAACACATTATAACACATTATAACACATTATAACACTTTAAAATACATTATAACACATTATAACACATTATAACACATCAGGTTCTCCAATGTAACACATCATAACACATTATAACACATTATAACACATTATAACACATTATAACACTTTAAAATACATTATAACACATTATAACACATTATAATACATTATAACACATTATAACACATTATAACACATTATAACACATCAATTCTCCAATGTAACACATTATAACACATTATAACACATTATAACACATTATAACACATTATAACACATTATAACACATTATAACACATTATAACACATTATAACACATTATAACACATTATAACACATCAAGTTCTCCAATGTAACACATTATAACACAATATAACACATTATAACACATTATAACACATTATAACACATTATAACACATTATAACACATTATAACACATTATAACACATTATAACACATCAGGTTCTCCAAGGTAACACATTATAACACATTATAACACATTATAACACATTATAACACATTATAACACATTATAACACATTATAACACATTATAACACATTATAACACATTATAACACATTATAACACATCAAGTTCTACAAGGTAACACATTATAACACATTATAACACATTATAACACATTATAACACATTATAACACATCAGGTTCTACAAGGTAACACATTATAACACAATATAACACATTATAACACATTATAACACAATATAACACATTATAACATATTATAACACATTATAACACAATATAACATATTATAACACATTATAACACATTATAACATATTATAACACATTATAACACAATATAACATATTATAACACATTATAACACATTATAACACATTATAACACATTATAACACATTATAACACATTATAACACATCAAGTTCTCCAAGGTAACACATTATAACACATTATAACACATTATAACACACTATAACACATTATAACACATTATAACACATACCCTAACTGTTTTATTATACCTAATTATACCTTATATCATAAGCCTTAAGTAGTTAACTATAGTTCCATTATATCTCTTTCCCCCCCCAGTCTCCACTGTCTGAATCTCTGATAGAGTTCACTGATCCTGCTATGAACAGAGTGGCTACAGACATCTTCCTTTGTAAGTCATGTTTCACACTATGTCATGCTATGCCCATGCTTTGTCTTGCTATGTCATGCTATGCCCATGCTTTGTCTTGCTATGTCATGCTATGCCCATGCTTTGTCTTGCTATGTCATGCTATGCCCATGCTTTGTCTTGCTATGTCATGCTATGCCCATGCTTTGTCTTGCTATGTCATGCTATGCCCATGCTTTGTCTTGCTATGTCATGCTATGCCCATGCTTTGTCTTGCTATGTCATGCTATGCCCATGCTTTGTCTTGCTATGTCATGCTATGCCCATGCTTTGTCTTGCTATGTCATGCTATGCCCATGCTTTGTCTTGCTATGTCATGCTATGCCCATGCTTTGTCTTGCTATGTCATGCTATGCCCATGCTTTGTCTTGCTATGTCATGCTATGCCCATGCTTTGTCTTGCTATGTCATGCTATGCCCATGCTTTGTCTTGCTATGTCATGCTATGCCCATGCTTTGTCTTGCTATGTCATTTTATGCCTTTTTCATGTCATTTCATGTCATGGGCCGTTATGTTAAGTCATGGTATGTCATGTCCTACTACGTCCTGCGATGTCACGGTATGTCCTGCTATGTCATGTTCATAGCGGTGATGCGTTTTATGGGAGACCACCCCCTGAAGGGCCTGACAGAACAAGTAGTAACAACACTGTTAACAGTTTGTTGAAGGTAAACACTCTGTTAACAGTCGGTGGTTTTGTGTTGTGTTGAAGGTAACACCCACTCTGTTAACAGTTGGTGGTTTTGTGTTGAAGGTAACACCCACTCTGTTAACAGTTGGTGGTTTTGTGTTGTGTTGAAGGTAACACCCACTCTGTTAACAGTTGGTGGTTTTGTGTTGAAGGTAACACCCACTCTGTTAACAGTTGGTGGTTTTGTGTTGAAGGTAACACCCACTCTGTTAACAGTTGGTGGTTTTGTGTTGAAGGTAACACCCACTCTGTTAACAGTTGGTGGTTTTGTGTTGAAGGTAACACCCACTCTGTTAACAGTTGGTGGTTTTGTGTTGAAGGTAACACCCACTCTGTTAACAGTTGGTGGTGTTGTGTTGTGTTGAAGGTAACACCCACTCTGTTAACAGTTGGTGGTTTTGTGTTGAAGGTAACACCCACTCTGTTAACAGTTGGTGGTGTTGTGTTGAAGGTAACACCCACTCTGTTAACAGTTGGTGGTGTTGTGTTGAAGGTAACACCCACTCTGTTAACAGTTGGTGGTTTTGTGTTGTGTTGAAGGTAACACCCACTCTGTTAACAGTTGGTGGTTTTGTGTTGAAGGTAACACCCACTCTGTTAACAGTTGGTGGTTTTGTGTTGAAGGTAACACCCACTCTGTTAACAGTTGGTGGTTTTGTGTTGAAGGTAACACCCACTCTGTTAACAGTTGGTGGTTTTGTGTTGTGTTGAAGGTAACACCCACTCTGTTAACAGTTGGTGGTTTTGTGTTGAAGGTAACACCCACTCTGTTAACAGTTGGTGGTTTTGTGTTGTGTTGAAGGTAACACCCACTCTGTTAACAGTTGGTGGTTTTGTGTTGAAGGTAACACCCACTCTGTTAACAGTTGGTGGTTTTGTGTTGAAGGTAACACCCACTCTGTTAACAGTTGGTGGTTTTGTGTTGAAGGTAACACCCACTCTGTTAACAGTTGGTGGTTTTGTGTTGAAGGTAACACCCACTCTGTTAACAGTTGGTGGTTTTGTGTTGAAGGTAACACCCACTCTGTTAACAGTTGGTGGTGTTGTGTTGTGTTGAAGGTAACACCCACTCTGTTAACAGTTGGTGGTTTTGTGTTGAAGGTAACACCCACTCTGTTAACAGTTGGTGGTGTTGTGTTGAAGGTAACACCCACCTCTGTTAACAGTGGTGGTGGTGTTGTGTTGAAGGTAACACCCACTCTGTTAACAGTTGGTGGTTTGTGTTGTGTTGAAGGTAACACCCACTCTGTTAACAGTTGGTGGGTTTTTGTGTTGAAGGTAACACCCACTCTGTTAACAGTTGGTGGTTTTGTGTTGAAGATAACACCCACTCTGTTAACAGTTGGTGGTGTTGTGTTGTGTTGAAGGTAACACCCACTCTGTTAACAGTTGGTGGTTTTGTGTTGTGTTGAAGGTAACACCCAATCTGTTAACAGTTGGTGGTTTTGTGTTGAAGGTAACACCCACTCTGTTAACAGTTGGTGGTTTTGTGTTGAAGGTAACACCCACTCCGTTAACAGTCGGTGGTTTTGTGTTGTGTTGAAGGTAACACCCACTCTGTTAACAGTTGGTGGTTTTGTGTTGAAGGTAACACCCACTCTGTTAACAGTTGGTGGTGTTGTGTTGAAGGTAACACCCACTCTGTTAACAGTTGGTGGTTTTGTGTTGAAGGTAACACCCACTCTGTTAACAGTCGGTGGTGTTGTGTTGAAGGTAACACCCACTCTGTTAACAGTTGGTGGTGTTGTGTTGTGTTGAAGGTAACACCCACTCTGTTAACAGTTGGTGGTGTTGTGTTGTGTTGAAGGTAACACCCACTCTGTTAACAGTCGGTGGTTTTGTGTTGAAGGTAACACCCACTCTGTTAACAGTTGGTGGTTTTGTGTTGAAGGTAACACCCACTCTGTTAACAGTTGGTGGTGTTGTGTTGAAGGTAACACCCACTCTGTTAACAGTTGGTGGTGTTGTGTTGAAGGTAACACCCACTCCGTTAACAGTTGGTGGTGTTGTGTTGAAGGTAACACCCACTCTGTTAACAGTTGGTGGTGTTGTGTTGAAGGTAACACCCACTCTGTTAACAGTTGGTGGTTTTGTGTTGAAGGTAACACCCACTCTGTTAACAGTTGGTGGTTTTGTGTTGTGTTGAAGGTAACACCCACTCTGTTAACAGTTGGTGGTTTTGTGTTGTGTTGAAGGTAACACCCACTCCGTTAACAGTCGGTGGTGTTGTGTTGTGTTGAAGGTAACACCCACTCTGTTAACAGTTGGTGGTTTTGTGTTGTGTTGAAGGTAACACCCACTCTGTTAACAGTCGGTGGTGTTGTGTTGTGTTGAAGGTAACACCCACTCTGTTAACAGTTGGTGGTGTTGTGTTGAAGGTAACACCCACTCTGTTAACAGTTGGTGGTTTTGTGTTGTGTTGAAGGTAACACCCACTCCGTTAACAGTTGGTGGTGTTGTGTTGTGTTGAAGGTAACACCCACTCTGTTAACAGTCGGTGGTTTTGTGTTGTGTTGAAGGTAACACCCACTCTGTTAACAGTTGGTGGTTTTGTGTTGTGTTGAAGGTAACACCCACTCTGTTAACAGTTGGTGGTTTTGTGTTGTGTTGAAGGTAACACCCACTCTGTTAACAGTTGGTGGTGTTGTGTTGAAGGTAACACCCACTCTGTTAACAGTTGGTGGTTTTGTGTTGAAGGTAACACCCACTCTGTTAACAGTTGGTGGTGTTGTGTTGTGTTGAAGGTAACACCCACTCCGTTAACAGTTGGTGGTTTTGTGTTGAAGGTAACACCCACTCTGTTAACAGTTGGTGGTTTTGTGTTGTGTTGAAGGTAACACCCACTCTGTTAACAGTTGGTGGTTTTGTGTTGTGTTGAAGGTAACACCCACTCTGTTAACAGTTGGTGGTGTTGTGTTGTGTTGAAGGTAACACCCACTCTGTTAACAGTTGGTGGTGTTGTGTTGTGTTGAAGGTAACACCCACTCTGTTAACAGTTGGTGGTGTTGTGTTGAAGGTAACACCCACTCTGTTAACAGTTGGTGGTGTTTGTGTTGAAGGTAACACCCACTCTGTTAACAGTTGGTGGTTTTGTGTTGAAGGTAACACCCACTCTGTTAACAGTTGGTGTTTTTTTGTGTTGAAGGTAACACCCACTCTGTTAACAGTTGGTGGTTTTGTGTTGTGTTGAAGGTAACACCCACTCTGTTAACAGTTGGTGGTTTTGTGTTGTGTTGAAGGTAACACCCACTCTGTTAACAGTTGGTGGTTTTGTGTTGTGTTGAAGGTAACACCCACTCTGTTAACAGTTGGTGGTGTTGTGTTGAAGGTAACACACTCTGTTAACAGTGTTAACAGTTGGTGGTTTTGTGTTGAAGGTAACACCCACTCTGTTAACAGTTGGTGGTGTTGTGTTGTGTTGAAGGTAACACCCACTCTGTTAACAGTTGGTGGTTTTGTGTTGAAGGTAACACCCACTCTGTTAACAGTTGGTGGTGTTGTGTTGTGTTGAAGGTAACACCCACTCTGTTAACAGTTGGTGGTGTTGTGTTGAAGGTAACACCCACTCCGTTAACAGTTGGTGGTGTTGTGTTGAAGGCGTCTGTGTGATGTGTGTGTTCTCCCTCTCTCCAGCTGATTGGACAGTTGGTGGTGTTGTGTTGAAGGCGTCTGTGTGATGTGTGTGTTCTCCCTCTCTCCAGCTGATTGGACAGTTGGTGGTGTTGTGTTGAAGGCGTCTGTGTGATGTGTGTGTTCTCCCTCTCTCCAGCTGATTGGACAGTTGGTGGTGTTGTGTTGAAGGCGTCTGTGTGATGTGTGTGTTCTCCCTCTCTCCAGCTGATTGGACAGTTTGGTCTGATGAAGGATGAAGCCTACTGTCAAATCCTCAAACAGATTACAGGAAACACCAGCTCTAAACCGTAAGACCCTAACTCTAACCCCTGACCTCTGACCCTACTGTCAAATCCTCAAACAGATTACAGGAAACACCAGCTCTAAACCGTAAGACCCTAACTCTAACCCCTGACCTCTGACCCTACAGTCAACACCTCAAACAGATTACAGGAAACACCAGCTCTAAACCGTAAGACCCTAACTCTAACCCCTGACCTCTGACCCTACAGTCAACACCTCAAACAGATTACAGGAAACACCAGCTCTAAACCGTAAGACCCTAACTCTAACCCCTGACCTCTGACCCTACTGTCAAATCCTCAAACAGATTACAGGAAACACCAGCTCTAAACCGTAAGACCCTAACTCTCACCCCTGACCTCTGACCCTACAGTCAACACCTCAAACAGATTACAGGAAACACCAGCTCTAAACCGTAAGACCCTAACTCTAACCCCTGACCTCTGACCCTACAGTCAACACCTCAAACAGATTACAGGAAACACCAGCTCTAAACCGTAAGACCCTAACTCTAACCCCTGACCTCTGACCCTACAGTCAACACCTCAAACAGATTACAGGAAACACCAGCTCTAAACCGTAAGACCCTAACTCTAACCCCTGACCTCTGACCCTACAGTCAACACCTCAAACAGATTACAGGAAACACCAGCTCTAAACCGTAAGACCCTAACTCTAACCCCTGACCTCTGACCCTACAGTCAACACCTCAAACAGATTACAGGAAACACCAGCTCTAAACCGTAAGACCCTAACTCTAACCCCTGACCTCTGACCCTACAGTCAACACCTCAAACAGATTACAGGAAACACCAGCCCTAAACCGTAAGATCCTAACTCTAACCCCTGACCTCTGACTCTACTGTCAACACCTCAAACAGATTACAGGAAACACCAGCTCTAAACCGTAAGACCCTAACTCTAACCCCTGACCTCTGACCCTACTGTCAACACCTCAAACAGATTACAGGAAACACCAGCTCTAAACCGTAAGACCCTAACTCTAACCCCTGACCTCTGACTCTACAGTCAAATCCTCAAACAGATTACAGGAAACACCAGCTCTAAACCGTAAGACCCTAACTCTAACCCCTGACCTCTGACTCTACAGTCAACACCTCAAACAGATTACAGGAAACACCAGCTCTGAACCGTAAGACCCTAACTCTAACCCCTGACCTCTGACCCTACAGTCAACACCTCGAACAGATTACAGGAAACACCAGCTCTAAAGCGTAAGACCCTAACTCTAACCCCTGACCTCTGACCCTACAGTCAACACCTCAAACAGATTACAGGAAACACCAGCCCTAAACCGTAAGATCCTAACTCTAACCCCTGACCTCTGACTCTACTGTCAACACCTCAAACAGATTACAGGAAACACCAGCTCTAAACCGTAAGACCCTAACTCTAACCCCTGACCTCTGACCCTACAGTCAACACCTCGAACAGATTACAGGAAACACCAGCTCTAAACCGTAAGACCCTAACTCTAACCCCTGACCTCTGACCCTACAGTCAACACCTCAAACAGATTACAGGAAACACCAGCCCTAAACCGTAAGATCCTAACTCTAACCCCTGACCTCTGACTCTACTGTCAACACCTCAAACAGATTACAGGAAACACCAGCTCTAAACCGTAAGACCCTAACTCTGACCCCCTGACCTCTGACCCTACAGTCAACACCTCAAACAGATTACAGGAAACACCAGCTCTAAACCGTAAGACCCTAACTCTGACCCCCTGACCTCTGACCCTACAGTCAACACCTCAAACAGATTACAGGAAACACCAGCTCTAAACCGTAAGACCCTAACTCTAACCCCTGACCTCTGACCCTACAGTCAACACCTCAAACAGATTACAGGAAACACCAGCTCTAAACCGTAAGACCCTAACTCTAACCCCTGACCTCTGACCCTACAGTCAACACCTCAAACAGATTACAGGAAACACCAGCTCTAAACCGTAAGACCCTAACTCTAACCCCTGACATCTGACCCTACTGTCAACACCTCGAACAGATTACAGGAAACACCAGCTCTAAACCGTAAGACCCTAACTCTAACCCCTGACCTCTGACCCTACAGTCAACACCTCAAACAGATTACAGGAAACACCAGCTCTAAACCGTAAGACCCTAACTCTAACCCCTGACCTCTGACCCTACTGTCAAATCCTCAAACAGATTACAGGAAACACCAGCCCTAAACCGTAAGACCCTAACTCTAACCCCTGACCTCTGACCCTACTGTCAACACCTCGAACAGATTACAGGAAACACCAGCTCTAAACCGTAAGACCCTAACTCTAATCCCTGACCTCTGACCCTACTGTCAAATCCTCAAACAGATTACAGGAAACACCAGCTGTAAACCGTAAGACCCTAACTCTAACCCCTGACCTCTGACCCTACTGTCAACACCTCGAACAGATTACAGGAAACACCAGTTCTAAACCGTAAGACCCTAACTCTAACCCCCTGACCTCTGACCCTACTGTCAAATCCTCAAACAGATTACAGGAAACACCAGCTCTAAACCGTAAGACCCTAACTCTGACCTCTGACCTCTGACCCTACTGTCAACACCTCAAACAGATTACAGGAAACACCAGCTCTAAACCGTAACCCCCTGACCTCTGACCCCTGACCTCTGACCCTACTGTCAAATCCTCAAACAGATTACAGGAAACACCAGCTCTAAACCGTAAGACCCTAACTCTAATCACTGACCTTTAACCCCTGACCTCTAGCCCCTGACCTCTAACTCTAATCCTGACCTCTGACTCTGACCTCTAACCTTGAACCTCTAACCTTTAGGGACAGTTGTCAGCGTGGCTGGAGGTTGCTTTACATCCTGACTGCGTTCCATCGCTGCTCTGAGGTCCTGAAGCCCTTCCTGTTGAAGTTCCTACAGAACGCCTCCCTCAGTCAGGGAGTAGTGTTCCAGGGTAGGTGGCTTCCTGTTTCAGGGTAGGTGTCTTCCTGTTCCAGGGTAGGTGTCTTCCTGTTCCAGGGTAGATGTCTTCCTGTTTCAGGGTAGATGTCTTCCTGTTCCAGGGTAGGTGTCTTCCTGTTTCAGGGTAGGTGTCTTCCTGTTCCAGGGTGGGTGTCTTCCTGTTCCAGGGTAGGTGTCTTCCTGTTTCAGGGTAGGTGTCTTCCTGTTCCAGGGTAGGTGTCTTCCTGTTCCAGGGTAGGTGTCTTCCTGTTTCAGGGTAGGTGTCTTCCTGTTCCAGGGTAGGTGTCTTCCTGTTCCAGGATAGGTGTCTTCCTGTTCCAGGGTAGGTGTCTTCCTGTTTCAGGGTAGATGCCTTCCTGTTCCAGGGTAGGTGTCTTCCTGTTCCAGGGTAGGTGTCTTCCTGTTCAAGCGTAGATCTTCCTGTTTCAGGGTAGATGTCTTCCTGTTCCAGGGTAGATGTCTTCCTGTTTCAGGTTAGGTGTCTTCCTGTTTCAGGGTAGGTGTCTTCCTGTTCCAGGGTAGATGTCTTCCTGTTTCAGGGTAGGTGTCTTCCTGTTCCATGGTAGGTGTCTTCCTGTTCCAGGGTAGGTGTCTTCCTGTTTCAGGGTAGGTGTCTTCCTGTTCCAGGGTAGGTGTCTTCCTGTTTCAGGGTAGGTGTCTTCCTGTTTCAGGGTAGGTGTTAATGTCTATTCTCCAGGTAATGGTGCTGTGTATTGATAGGTATAATGTTAATGTCTATTCTCCAGGTAATGTCTCTGTGTATTGATAGGTATATTGGTAATGTCTATTCTCCAGGTAATGTCTCTGTGTATTGATAGGTATAATGTCTATTCTCCAGGTAATGTCTCTGTGTATTGATAGGTATAATGTCTATTCTCCAGGTAATGTCTCTGTGTATTGATAGGTATAATGGTAATGTCTATTCTCCAGGTAATGTCTCTGTGTATTGATAGGTATATTGGTAATGTCTATTCTCCAGGTAATGTTTCTGTGTATTGAGAGGTATAATGTCTATTCTCCAGGTAATGTCTCTGTGTATTGATAGGTATAATGTCTATTCTCCAGGTAATGTCTCTGTGTATTGATAGGTATAATGTTAATGTCTATTCTCCAGGTAATGTCTCTGTGTATTGATAGGTATAATGTCTATTCTCCAGGTAATGTATCTGTGTATTGATAGGTATAATGTCTATTCTCCAGGTAATGTCTCTGTGTATTGATAGGTATAATGTCTATTCTCCAGGTAATGTCTCTGTGTATTGATAGGTATATTGGTAATGTCTATTCTCCAGGTAATGTCTCTGTGTATTGATAGGTATAATGTCTATTCTCCAGGTAATGTCTCTGTGTATTGATAGGTATAATGTCTATTCTCCAGGTAATGTCTCTGTGTATTGATAGGTATGTTAATGTCTATTCTCCAGGTAATGTCTCTGTGTATTGATAGGTATAATGTTAATGTCTATTCTCCAGGTAATGTCTCTGTGTATTGATAGGTATAATGTTAATGTCTATTCTCCAGGTAACGTCTCTGTCTATTGATAGGTATAATGGTAATGTCTATTCTCCAGGTAATGTCTCTGTGTATTGATAGGTATAATGTTAATGTCTATTCTCCAGGTAATGTCTCTGTGTATTGATAGGTATAATGTTAATGTCTATTCTCCAGGTAATGTCTCTGTGTATTGATAGGTATAATGTCTATTCTCCAGTTAATGTCTCTGTGTATTGATAGGTATAATGTCTATTCTCCAGGTAATGTCTCTGTGTATTGATAGGTATAATGTTAATGTCTATTCTCCAGGTAATGTCTCTGTGTATTGATAGGTATAATGTTAATGTCTATTCTCCAGGTAATGTCTGTGTATTGATAGGTATAATGGTAATGTCTATTCTCCAGGTAATGTCTCTGTGTATTGATAGGTATAATGTTAATGTCTATTCTCCAGGTAATGTCTCTGTGTATTAATAGGTATATTGTTAACTTGTTCTCCATAGGCATATCAAAGGCTTGTGAGCAGAACCTGAGGAAGACCTATCGGTACGGAGGACGCATCATTCCTCCCAGCAGTATGGAACTGAAAGCTACGGTGGTCAGTTCTCACCTTTCACGCCTAACTCCTAACCTTAACCCCTTACCCTTGGCCCTTACCCTTGACCTCTGACCTGTGGTGATCACTAGCATTGGAACATTCCCCCCCAAATTTAGTACGAACGTTTCTAAATAACCAGCTAGCTAAATTTACAAATAGTTTGTGTCTAACCCCTAATGTCTAACCCTTGACCTCTACTGTTTAATCCCTGACCTCTAATGTCTAACCCCTGACCTCAACTGTCTAACCTCTGACCTCTAATGTCGAATCTCTGACCTCTAATGTCTAACCCCTGACCTCTAACATCTAATGTCTAACCCCTGACCTCAACTGTCTAACCTCTGACCTCTAATGTCGAATCTCTGACCTCTAATGTCTAACCCCTGACCTCTAACATCTAACCCCTGACCTCTAACGTCTAACCCCTGACCTCAACTGTCTAACCCCTGATGTCTAATGTCTAATTCCTGACCTCTAATGTCTAATTCCTGACCTCTAATGTCTATCCCCTGATCTCTACAGTTTAACCCCTGACCTCTAATGTCTAACCGCTGACGTCTAACCCCTGACCTCTAATGTCTAACCCCTGATGTATAATGTCTAACCCCTGACCTCAACTGTCTAACCTCTGACCTCTAATGTCGAATCGCTGACCTCTAATGTCTAACCCCTGACCTCTAACATCTAACCCCTGACCTCTAACGTCTAACCCCTGACCTCAACTGTCTAACCCCTGATGTCTAATGTCTAATTCCTGACCTCTAATGTCTAATTCCTGTCCTCTAATGTCTATCCCCTGATCTCTACAGTTTAACCCCTGACCTCTAATGTCTAACCGCTGACGTCTAACCCCTGACCTCTAATGTCTAACCCCTGATGTATAATGTCTAACCGCTGACCTCTAATGTCTAACTCCTGACCTCTACTGTCTAACCCCTGACGTCTAACCCCTGACCTCTACTGTTTAATCCCTGACCTCTAATGTCTAACCCCTGACCTCTACTGTCTAACCCCTGACGTCTAACCCCTGACCACTAATGTCTAACCCCTGACCTCTAATATCTAACCCCTGACCTCTAACGTCTAACCCCTGACCTCTAATGTCTAACCCCTGACCTCTAAAGTCTAACCCCTGACCTCTAAAGTCTAACCCCTAACCTCTACTGTCTAACCCCTGACCTCTACTGTCTAACCCCTGACCTCTAACATCTAACCCCTGACCTCTAACATCTAACCCCTGACCTCTAACGTCTAACCCCTGACCTCTAATGTCTATCCCCTGATCTCTACAGTTTAACCCCTGACCTCTAATGTCTAACCGCTGACGTCTAACCCCTGACCTCTACTGTCTAACCCCTGACCTCTACTGTCTAACCCCTGACCTCTAAAGTCTAACCCCTGACCTCTACTGTCTAACCCCTGACGTCTAACCCCTGACCAGACTGTTTAATCCCTGACCTGTGTCTAACCCCTGACCTCTCCTGTCTAACCCCTGACCTCTAATGTATAACCCCTGACATCTAACCCCTGACCTCTACTGTCTAACCCCTGACCTCTAAAGTCTAACCCCTGACCTCTAATGGCTAACCCCTGACATCTAACCCCTGACCAGACTGTTTAATCCCTGACCTCTAATGTCTAACCCCTGACCTCTAAAGTCTAACCCCTGACCTCTAAAATCTAACCCCTAACCTCTACTGTCTAACCCCTGACGTCTAACCCCTGACCTCTAATGTCTAACCCCTGACCTCTAACCCCTGACGTCTAATGTCTATCCCCTGATCTCTACAGTTTAACCCCTGACCTCTAATGTCTAACCCCTGACGTCTAACCCCTGACCTCTACTGTCTAACCCCTGACCTCTACTGTCTAACCCCTGACCTCTAAAGTATAACCCCTGACCTCTAAAGTATAACCCCTGACCTCTACTGTCTAACCCCTGACATCTAACCCCTGACCAGACTGTTTAATCCCTGACCTATAATGTCTTACCCCTGACCTCTAATGTGTAAACTCTGACATCTAATGTCTAACCGCTGACCTCTACTGTCTACGCCTTGACCTCTAAAGTCTAACCCCTGACCTCTACTGTCTAACCCCTGACGTCTAACCCCTGACCTCTACTGTTTAATCCCTGACCTCTAATGTCTAACCCCTGACCTCTACTGTCTAACCTCTGACCTCTAATGTCTAACCGCTGACCTCTACATGTCTAACCCCTGACCTCTACATGTCTAACCCCTGACCTCTAACAGGCGGGGAGGAGCTCCAAGCGACAACTGTTCCTATTCCCAGGCGGCATCGAACGACACCTGAAGATCAAGACGTGCTCTGTGAGTCTCATAGACTGTGTCTGTTCCCTTCTGTCTCTGTCAGTCTACTAGACTGTGTCTGTTCTCTTCTGTCTCTGAGTCTACTAGACTGTGTCTGTTCCCTTCTGTCTCTGAGTCTACTAGACTGTGTCTGTTCCCTTCTGTCTCTGTCAGTCTACTAGACTGTGTCTGTTCCCTTCTGTCTCTCAGTCTACTAGACTGTGTCTGTTCCCTTCTGTCTCTGTCAGTCTACTAGACTGTGTCTGTTCCCTTCTGTCTCTGAGTCTACTAGACTGTGTCTGTTCCCTTCTGTCTCTGTCAGTCTACTAGACTGTGTCTGTTCCCTTCTGTCTCAGTCTACTAGACTGTGTCTGTTCCCTTCTGTCTCTGTCAGTCTACTAGACTGTGTCTGTTCCCTTCTGTCTCTGTCAGTCTACTAGACTGTGTCTGTTCCCTTCTGTCTCTGAGTCTACTAGACTGTGTCTGTTCCCTTCTGTCTCTGAGTCTACTAGACTGTGTCTGTTCCCTTCTGTCTCTGTCAGTCTACTAGACTGTGTCTGTTCCCTTCTGTCTCTGAGTCTACTAGACTGTGTCTGTTCTCTTCTGTCTCTGAGTCTACTAGACTGTGTCTGTTCCCTTCTGTCTCTGAGTCTACTAGACTGTGTCTGTTCCCTTCTGTCTCTGTCAGTCTACTAGACTGTGTCTGTTCCCTTCTGTCTCTGAGTCTACTAGACTGTGTCTGTTCCCTTCTGTCTCTGAGTCTACTAGACTGTGTCTGTTCCCTTCTGTCTCTGTCAGTCTACTAGACTGTGTCTGTTCCCTTCTGTCTCTGTCAGTCTACTAGACTGTGTCTGTTCTCTTCTGTCTCTGAGTCTACTAGACTGTGTCTGTTCCCTTCTGTCTCTGAGTCTACTAGACTGTGTCTGTTCCCTTCTGTCTCAGTCTACTAGACTGTGTCTGTTCCCTTCTGTCTCTGAGTCTACTAGACTGTGTCTGTTCCCTTCTGTCTCTGTCAGTCTACTAGACTGTGTCTGTTCCCTTCTGTCTCTGTCAGTCTACTAGACTGTGTCTGTTCCCTTCTGTCTCTGAGTCTACTAGACTGTGTCTGTTCCCTTCTGTCTCTGAGTCTACTAGACTGTGTCTGTTCCCTTCTGTCTCTGAGTCTACTAGACTGTGTCTGTTCTCTTCTGTCTCTGAGTCTACTAGACTGTGTCTGTTCCCTTCTGTCTCTGTCTACTAGACTGTGTCTGTTCCCTTCTGTCTCTGAGTCTACTAGACTGTGTCTGTTCCCTTCTGTCTCTGTCAGTCTACTAGACTGTGTCTGTTCCCTTCTGTCTCTGAGTCTACTAGACTGTGTCTGTTCCCTTCTGTCTCTGTCAGTCTACTAGACTGTGTCTGTTCCCTTCTGTCTCTGAGTCTACTAGACTGTGTCTGTTCCCTTCTGTCTCTGTCAGTCTACTAGACTGTGTCTGTTCCCTTCTGTCTCTGTCAGTCTACTAGACTGTGTCTGTTCCCTTCTGTCTCTGAGTCTACTAGACTGTGTCTGTTCCCTTCTGTTTCTGTCTACTAGACTGTGTCTGTCTGTCTCTGTCTACTAGACTGTGTCTGTTTCCTTCTGTCTCTGAGTCTACTAGACTGTGTCTGTTCCCTTCTGTCTCTGTCAGTCTACTAGACTGTGTCTGTTCCCTTCTGTCTCTGTCAGTCTACTAGACTGTGTCTGTTCCCTTCTGTCTCTGTCTACTAGACTGTGTCTGTTCCCTTCTGTCTCTGAGTCTACTAGACTGTGTCTGTTCCCTTCTGTCTCTGTCAGTCTACTAGACTGTGTCTGTTCCCTTCTGTCTCTGAGTCTACTAGACTGTGTCTGTTCCCTTCTGTCTCAGTCTACTAGACTGTGTCTGTTCCCTTCTGTCTCTGTCAGTCTACTAGACTGTGTCTGTTCCCTTCTGTCTCTGTCAGTCTACTAGACTGTGTCTGTTCCCTTCTGTCTCAGTCTACTAGACTGTGTCTGTTCCCTTCTGTCTCAGTCTACTAGACTGTGTCTGTTCCCTTCTGTCTCTGAGTCTACTAGACTGTGTCTGTTCCCTTCTGTCTCTGTCTGTCTACTAGACTGTGTCTGTTCCCTTCTGTCTCTGTCTACTAGACTGTGTCTGTTCCCTTCTGTCTCTGAGTCTACTAGACTGTGTCTGTTCCCTTCTGTCTCTGTGAGTGTCTGTGTTCTTAGGATGATTTCTGTAATAATATTCTGTTGTGTGTATATCTCTCTCTGTGTATTACAGTGGGTTCTGATCATGTTCTGTTGTGTGTATCTCTGTGTATTACAGTGGGTTCTGATCATGTTCTGTTGTGTGTATCTCTGTGTATTACAGTTGGTTCTGATCATGTTCTGTTGTGTGTATCTCTGTGTATTACAGTGGGTTCTGATCATGTTCTGTTGTGTGTATCTCTCTCTGTGTATTACAGTTGGTTCTGATCATGTTCTGTTGTGTGTATCTCTCTCTGTGTATTACAGTTGGTTCTGATCATGTTCTGTTGTGTGTATCTCTCTCTCTGTGTATTGTGTATACACTCAGTGGGTGCTGATCATTTGTCCTCCTGTGCTGCAGGTGGCGCTGGACGTGATAGAGGAGCTGTGTTACGAGATGGGTCTACACAGACTGGAGGCCGTTGACGAGTACGCTGTCTTCCTGGTCACGAAAAGAGGTATACACACACACACACACACACACACACACAGACACAGACACAGACTGGCCATACTACTGTCTGTCTGTCTGTCTGTCTGTCTGTCTGTCTGTCTGTCTGTCTGTCTGTCTGTCTGTCTGTCTGTCTGTCTACAGGTCAGACTGTCCATACTTTAATATTACAGTTTGTATGTGTGTGTGTCTGTCTGTCCATTTGCAGGTGAGAATGTCCGTCCCCTCAATAAGAGGGAGTACATCCTGGACATTGCTACGGAGGCGGAGCCAGTGGACTGTAACTACAGCCTGTGGTTCAGGAGGGTCATCTGGACACAGACGCTCAAATTTGACAACGAGCTCTGTGTCACCATGCATTATAACCAGGTATAACAGCACTATGATGCATTATAACCAGGTATAACAACACTATGATGCATTATAACCAGGTATAACAACACTGATGCATTATAACCAGGTATAATAACACTATGATGCATTATAACCAGGTATAACAACACTATGATGCATTATAACCAGGTATAACAACACTATGATGCATTATAACCAGGTATAACAACACTATGATGCATTATAACCAGGTATAACAACACTGATGCATTATAACCAGGTATAACAACACTATGATGCATTATAACCAGGTATAACAACACTATGATGCATTATAACCAGGTATAACAACACTATGATGCATTATAACCAGCTATAACAACACTATGATGCATTATAACCAGGTATAACAACACTATGATGCATTATAACCAGGTATAACAACACTATTATGCATTATAACCAGGTATAACAACACTATGATGCATTATAACCAGGTATAACAACACTGTGATGCATTATAACCAGGTATAACAACACTATGATGCATTATAACCAGGTATAACAACACTATGATGCATTATAACCAGGTATAACAACACTATGATGCATTATAACCAGGTATAACAACACTATTATGCATTATAACCAGGTATAACAACACTATGATGCATTATAACCAGGTATAACAACACTGTGACACATTATAACCAGGTATAACAACACTATGATGCATTATAACCAGGTATAACAACACTATGACACATTATAACCAGGTATAACAACACTATGATGCATTATAACCAGGTATAACAACACTATGATGCATTATAACCAGGTATAACAACACTATGATGCATTATAACCAGGTATAACAACACTGTGATGCATTATAACCAGGTATAACAACACTATGATGCATTATAACCAGGTATAACAACACTAAGATGCATTATAACCAGGTATAACAACACTATGATGCATTATAACCAGGTATAACAACACTATGATGCATTATAACCAGGTATAATAACACTATGATGCATTATAACCAGGTATAACAACACTATGATGCATTATAACCAGGTATAACAACACTATGATGCATTATAACCAGGTATAACAACACTGATGCATTATAACCAGGTATAACAACACTAAGATGCATTATAACCAGGTATAACAACACTATGATGCATTATAACCAGCTATAACAACACTGATGCATTATAACCAGGTATAACAACACTACGATGCATTATAACCAGGTATAACAACACTATGATGCATTATAACCAGGTATAACAACACTATGATGCATTATAACCAGGTATAATAACACTATGATGCATTATAACCAGGTATAATAACACTATGATGCATTATAACCAGGTATAACAACACTATGATGCATTATAATTATAACCACGTATAACAACACTATGATGCATTATAACCAGGTATAACAACACTGTGATGCATTATAACCAGGTATAACAACACTGTGATGCATTATAACCAGGTATAATAACACTGTGATGCATTATAACCAGGTATAATAACACTGTGATGCATTATAACCAGGTATAATAACACTATGATGCATTATAACCAGGTATAACAACACTGTGATGCATTATAACCAGGTATAACAACACTATGATGCATTATAACCAGGTATAACAACACTAAGATGCATTATAACCAGGTATAACAACACTGTGATGCATTATAACCAGGTACAACAACACTACGATGCATTATAACCAGGTATAACAACACTGTGGTGCATTATAACCAGGTATAACAACACTGATGCATTATAACCAGGTATAATAACACTATGATGCATTATAACCAGGTATAACAACACTATGATGCATTATAACCAGGTATAACAACACTATGATGCATTATAACCAGGTATAACAACACTGATGCATTATAACCAGGTATAACAACACTATGATGCATTATAACCAGGTATAACAACACTATGATGCATTATAACCAGGTATAACAACACTATGATGCATTATAACCAGGTATAACAACACTGATGCATTATAACCAGGTATAACAACACTGTGATGCATTATAACCAGGTATAACAACACTGTGATGCATTATAACCAGGTATAACAACACTATGATGCATTATAACCAGGTATAACAACACTATGATGCATTATAACCAGGTATAACAACACTATGATGCATTATAACCAGGTATAACAACACTATGATGCATTATAACCAGGTATAACAACACTGTGATGCATTTTAACCAGGTATAACAACACTATGATGCATTATAACCAGGTATAACAACACTGTGATGCATTATAACCAGGTATAACAACACTATGATGCATTATAACCAGGTATAATAACACTATGATGCATTATAACCAGGTATAACAACACTATGATGCATTATAACCAGGTATAACAACACTATGATGCATTATAACCAGGTATAACAACACTATGATGCATTATAACCAGGTATAACAACACTATGATGCATTATAACCAGGTATAACAAACATGACATTATATGATGCATTATAACCAGGTATAACCTATGATGCATTATAACCAGCTGTATAACAACACTGTGATGCATTATAACCAGGTATAACAACACTGTGATGCATTATAACCAGGTATAACAACACTATGATGCATTATAACCAGGTATAACAACACTATGATGCATTATAACCAGGTATAACAACACTGTGATGCATTATAACCAGGTATAACAACACTACGATGCATTATAACCAGGTATAACAACACTATGATGCATTATAACCAGGTATAACAACACTATGATGCATTATAACCAGGTATAACAACACTATGATGCATTATAACCAGGTATAACAACACTATGATGCATTATAACCAGGTATAACAACACTATGATGCATTATAACCAGGTATAACAACACTATGATGCATTATAACCAGGTATAACAACACTATGATGCATTATAACCAGGTATAACAACACTGTGATGCATTATAACCAGGTATAACAACACTATGATGCATTATAACTAGGTATAACAACACTATGATGCATTATAACCAGGTATAACAACACTATGATGCATTATAACCAGGTATAATAACACTATGATGCATTATAACCAGGTATAACAACACTATGATGCATTATAACCAGGTATAACAACACTACGGTGCGTTATAACCAGGTATAACAACACTATGAATCATTATAACCAGGTAAAACAACACTGTGATGCATTATAACCAGGTATAACAACACTACGATGCATTATAACCAGGTATAACAACACTATGAATCATTATAACCAGGTATAACAACACTATAAAGCATTATAACCAGGTATAACAACACTATGATGCATTATAACCAGGTATAACAACACTATGATGCATTATAACCAGGTATAATAACACTATGATGCATTATAACCAGGTATAACAACACTATAAGGCATTATAACCAGGTATAACAACAGTGATGCATTATAACCAGGTATAACAACACTGTGATGCATTATAACCAGGTATAACAACACTATGATGCATTATAACCAGGTATAACAACACTGTGATGCATTATAACCAGGTATAACAACACTATGAAGCATTATAACCAGGTATAATAACACTATGATGCATTATAACCAGGTATAACAACACTATGATGCATTATAACCAGGTATAACAACACTATGATGCATTATAACCAGGTATAACAACACTGTGATGCATTATAACCAGGTATAACAACACTATGATGCATTATAACAAGGTATAACAACACTATGATGCATTATAACCAGGTATAACAACACTATGATGCATTATAACCAGGTATAATAACACTATGATGCATTATAACCAGGTATAACAACACTATGATGCATTATAACCAGGTATAATAACACTATGATGCATTATAACCAGGTATAACAACACTGTGATGCATTATAACCAGGTATAACAACACAACCATGCATTATAACCAGGTATAACAACAATATGAAGCATTATAACCAGGTATAACAACACTATGATGCATTATAACCAGCTATAACAGTCTGCTCTGTATTTACTTTATAACAGGTGCTTCCAGACTACCGTAAGGGCTTGATGAACATCCTGCCCAGAGGTAAAGTCTCTGAACAGCTGTTCCTCCAGATCTCTAAACTATCAGCTCTGCAACACAGAGCCAAGGACATGATGTTCATACCCAGCATGTAAGAACACATATTACAGTGCATTATGGGGGAGCTGGTTGCTGTGTACAGTGAATTATGGGGGAGGTGGTTGCGGTGTACAGTGCATTATGGGTTACAGCCTCATTCTAACACTGATGGTTTTTTAAGTCCCCTCATCAATGCCCCATAATGACAGACATTTTTGCAAATGTATAAAAAAATTAAAAACTGAAATATGACATTTACATAAGTATTCAGACCCTTTACTCAGTACTTTGTTGAAGCACCTTTGGCAGTGATTAAAGCCTCGAGTCTTCTTGGGTATGACGCTACAAGCTTGGCACACCTGTATTTGGGGAGTTTCTCCCATTCTTCTCTGCAGATCCTCTCAAGCTCTGTCAGGCTGGATGGGGAGCATCGCTGCACAGCTATTTTCAGGTCTCTCCAGAATAAGGCTGTAACGTAACAACACTGTATATATAGGGGCAGTACTCACAACACTGTATATATAGGGGCAGTACTCACAACACTGTATATATAGGGGCAGTACTCACAACACTGTATATATAGGGGCAGTACTCACAACACTGTATATATAGGGGCAGTACTCACAACACTGTATATATAGGGGCAGTACTCACAACACTGTATATATAGGGGCAGTACTCACAACACTGTATATATAGGGGCAGTACTCACAACACTGTATATATAGGGGCAGTACTCACAACACTGTATATATAGGGGCAGTACTCACAACACTGTATATATAGGGGCAATACTCACAACACTGTATATATAGGGGCAGTACTCACAACACTGTATATATAGGGGCAAAACTCACAACAATGTATATATAGGGGCAATACTCACAACACTGTATATATAGGGGCAGTACTCACAACACTGTATATATAGGGGCAGTACTCACAACACTGTATATATAGGGGCAGTACTCACAACAATGTATATATAGGGGCAATACTCACAACACTGTATATATAGGGGCAGTACTCACAACACTGTATATATAGGGGCAGTACTCACAACACTGTATATATAGGGGCAGTACTCACAACACTGTATATATAGGGGCAGTACTCACAACACTGTATATATAGGGGCAAAACTCACAACAATGTATATATAGGGGCAGTACTCACAACACTGTGTATATAGGGGCAGTACTCACAACACTGTATATATAGGGGCAATACTCACAACAATGTATATATAGGGGCAGTACTCATAACACTGTATATATAGGGGCAGTACTCATAACACTGTATATACGTGCAGTTTAGTGACATCACTTCCTGAAACAGGAGGTACAAATATATAACATTGGTTCACAATATCAACATGTGTACAGCAACACCTCTCCCATAAGTGAATACACTTTCTCTACATCATCTCTATGTAATCTCTCCATCATCTCTATGTAATCTCTACATCATCTCTATGTAATCTCTCCATCATCTCTATGTAATCTCTACATCATCTCTATGTAATCTCTCCATCATCTCTATGTAATCTCTCCATCATCTCTATGTAATCTCTCCATCATCTCTATGTAATCTCTCCATCATCTCTATGTAATCTCTCCATCATCTCTATGTAATCTCTCCATCATCTCTATGTAATCTCTCCATCATCTCTATGTAATCTATCCATCATCTCTATGTAATCTCTCCATCATCTCTATGTAATCTCTATGTAATCTCTCCATCATCTCTATGTAATCTCTCCATCATCTCTATGTAATCTCTCCATCATCTCTATGTAATCTCTCCATCATCTCTATGTAATCTCTCCATCATCTCTCCATCATCTCTATGTAATCTCTCCATCATCTCTATGTAATCTCTCCATCATCTCTATGTAATCTCTCCATCATCTCTATGTAATCTCTCCATCATCTCTATGTAATCTCTCCATCATCTCTATGTAATCTCTCCATCATCTCTATGTAATCTCTCCATCATCTCTATGTAATCTCTCCATCATCTCTATGTAATCTCTCCATCATCTCTATGTAATCTATCCATCATCTCTATGTAATCTCTCCATCATCTCTATGTAATCTCTCCATCATCTCTATGTAATCTCTCCATCATCTCTATGTAATCTCTCCATCATCTCTATGTAATCTCTCCATCATCTCTATGTAATCTCTCCATCATCTCTATGTAATCTCTCCATCATCTCTATGTAATCTCTCCATCATCTCTACGTAATCTCTCCATCATCTCTATGTAATCTCTCCATCATCTCTACGTAATCTCTCCATCATCTCTCCATCATCTCTATGTAATCTATCCATCATCTCTATGTAATCTCTACATCATCTCTATGTAATCTATCCATCATCTCTATGTAATCTCTCCATCATCCCTATGTAATCTCTCCATCATCTCTATGTAATCTCTAAATCATCTCTATGTAATCTATCCATCATCTCTATGTAATCTCTACATCATCTCTATGTAATCTCTCCATCATCTCTATGTAATCTCTCCATCATCTCTATGTAATCTCTCCATCATCTCTATGTAATCTCTCCATCATCTCTATGTAATCTCTCCATCATCTCTCCATCATCTCTATGTAATCATCTCTATGTAATCTCTCCATCATCTCTCCATCATCTCTATGTAATCTCTCCATCATCTCTATGTAATCTCTCCATCATCTCTATGTAATCTCTCCATCATCTCTATGTAATCTCTCCATCATCTCTATGTAATCTCTCCATCATCTCTATGTAATCTCTCCATCATCTCTATGTAATCTCTCCATCATCTCTATGTAATCTCTCCATCATCTCTATGTAATCTCTCCATCATCTCTATGTAATCTCTCCATCATCTCTATGTAATTTCTCCATCATCTCTATGTAATCTCTCCATCATCAATCCGTAATCTCTCCATCATCTCTATGTAATCTCTCCATCATCTCTATGTAATCTCTCCATCATCTCTCCGTAATCTCTCCATCATCTCTATGTAATCTCTCCATCATCTCTATGTAATCTCTCCATCATCTCTATGTAATCTCTCCATCATCTCTATGTAATCTCTCCATCATCTCTATGTAATCTCTCCATCATCTCTATGTAATCTCTCCATCATCTCTATGTAATCTCTCCATCATCTCTATGTAATCTCTCCATCATCTCTATGTAATCTCTCCATCATCTCTATGTAATCTCTCCATCATCTCTATGTAATCTCTCCATCATCTCTATGTAATCTCTCCATCATCTCTATGTAATCTCTCCATCATCTCTATGTAATCTCTCCATCATCTCTATGTAATCTCTCCATCATCTCTATGTAATCTCTCCATCATCTCTATGTAATCTCTCCATCATCTCTATGTCATCTCTCCAGCATATCTATGTAATCTCTCCATCATCTCTATGTAATCTCTCCATCATCTCTATGTAATTTCTCCATAATCTCTATGTCATCTCTATGTAATTTCTCCATCATCTCTCAGTAATCTCTCCATCATCTCTATGTAATCTCTCCATCATCTCTATGTAATCTCTCCATCATCTCTATGTAATCTCTCCATCATCTCTATGTAATCTCTCCATCATCTCTATGTCATCTCTCCATCATCTCTATGTAATCTCTCCATCATCTCTATGTAATTTCTCCATCATCTCTATGTCATCTCTATGTAATTTCTCCACCCTCTCTCCATCATCTCTATGTAATCTCTCCATCATCTCTATGTAATCTCTCCATCATCTCTATGTAATCTCTCCATCATCTCTATGTAATCTCTCCATCATCTCTCCATCATCTCTATGTAATCTCTCCATCATCTCTCCATCATCTCTACGTCATCTCTATGTAATCTCGCCATCATCTCTATGTAATCTCCCCATTATCTCTATGTAATCTCTCCATCATCTCTATGTAATCTCTCCATCATCTCTATGTAATCTCTCCATCATCTCTATGTAATCTCTCCAGCATATCTAGGTAATCTCTCCATCATCAATATTTAATCTCTCATCATCTCTCCATCATCTCTATGTAATCTCCCCATCATCTCTATGTCATCTCTATGTAATCCCTATGTAATCTCTGTAATCTCTATGTAATCTCTCCATCATCCCTCCATCATCTCTATGTAATCTCTCCATCATCAATATTTAATCTCTCATCATCTCTCCATCATCTCTATGTAATCTCCCCATCATCTCTATGTCATCTCTATGTAATCCCTATGTAATCTCTGTAATCTCTATGTAATCTCTCCATCATCTCTCCATGATCTCTACATCATCTCTATGTAATCTCTCCATCATCTCTATGTAATCTCTCCATCATCTCTATGTAATCTCTCCATCATCTCTCCGTAATCATCTCCATCATCTCTATGTAATCTCTCCATCATCTCTATGTAATCTCTCCAGCATCTCTATGTAATCTCTCCATCATCTCTATGTAATCTCTCCATCATCTCTATGTAATCTCTCCAGCATCTCTATGTAATCTCTCCATCATCTCTATGTAATCTCTCCATCATCTCTATGTAATCTCTCCATCATCTCTATGTAATCTCTCCATCATCTCTATGTAATCTCTCCATCATCTCTATGTAATCTCTCCATCATCTCTATGTAATCTCTCTATCATCTCTATGTAATCTCTCCATCATCTCTATGTAATCTCTCCATCATCTCTATGTAATCTCTACATCATCTCTATGTAATCTCTACATCATCTCTATGTAATCTCTCCATCATCTCTCCGTAATATCTCCATCATCTCTATGTAATCTCTACATCATCTCTATGTAATCTCGCCATCATCTCTATGTAATCTCTCCATCATCTCTATGTAATCTCTCCATCATCTCTATGTAATCTCTCCATCATCTCTATGTAATCTCTCCACCATCTCTACGTAATCTCGCCATCATCTCTATGTAATCTCGCCATCATCTCTATGTAATCTCTACATCGTCTCTATGTAATCTCTACATCATCTCTATGTAATCTCTCCAGCATCTCTATGTAATCTCTCCAGCATCTCTATGTAATCTCTCCATCATCTCCATGTAATCTCTCCATCATCTCTCCGTAATCTCTCCATCATCTCTATGTAATCTCTCCATCATCTCTATGTAATCTCTCCATCATCTCTCCATCATCTCTCCGTAATATCTCCATCATCTCTATGTAATCTCTCCATCATCTCTATGTAATCTCTCCATCATCTCTCCATCATCTCTCCGTAATCTCTCCATCATCTCTATGTAATCTCTCCATCATCTCTATGTAATCTCTCCATCATCTCTATGTAATCTCTCCATCATCTCTATGTAATCTCTCCATCATCTCTCCATCATCTCTATGTAATCTCTCCATCATCTCTATGTAATCTCTCCATCATCTCTATGTAATCTCTCCATCATCTCTATGTAATCTCTCCATCATCTCTATGTAATCTCTCCATCATCTCTCCATCATCTCTCCATCATCTCTTCATCATCTCTCCATCATCTCTCCATCATCTCTTCATCATCTCTCCGTAATCTCTCCATCATCTCTATGTAATCTCTCCATCATCTCTATGTAATCTCTCCATCATCTCTATGTAATCTCGCCGTAATCTCTCCGTATTCTCTCCATCATCTCTATGTAATCTCTCCATCATCTCTATGTAATCTCTCCGTCATCTCTCCGTATTCTCTCCATCATCTCTCCGTAATCTCTCCATCATCTCTATGTAATCTCTCCATCATCTCTATGTAATCTCTCCATCATCTCTATGTCATCTCTCCATAATCTCCCCATCATCTCTATGTCATCTCTATGTAATCTCTCTGTAATCTCTCCATCATCTCTACGTAATCTCTCTAATCTCTCTGTAATCTCTACGTCATCTCTATGTAATCTCTCCATCATCTCTATGTAATCTCTCCATCATCTCTATGTAATCTCGCCATCATCTCTATGTAATCTCGCCATCATCTCTCCGTAATCTCTCCATCATCTCTATGTAATCTCTCCATCATCTCTATGTAATCTCTCCATCATCTCTATGTAATCTCTCCATCATCTCTATGTAATCTCTCTGTAATCTCTCCATCATCTCTATGTAATCTCTTTAATCTCTCTGTAATCTCTACGTAATCTCTCCATCATCTCTATGTAATCTCTAAGTAATCTCTCCATCATCTCTGCGTAATCTCTCTGTAATCTCTACATCATCTCTCCATCATCCCTCTGTAATCTCTATGTCATCTCTATGTAATCTCTGTCATCTCTATGTAATCTCTATGTAATATCTACATCATCTCTATGTAATCTCTATGTCATCTCTCCATCATCTCTATGTAATCTCTCCGTCATCTCTATGTAATCTCAATGTCATCTCTATGTAATCTCTGTGTCATCTCTATGTAATCTCTATGTCATCTCTATGTCATCTCTATGTCATCTCTATGTAATCTCTATGTAATCTCTGTGTAATCTCTGTGTCATCTTTATGTAATCTCTGTGTCATCTCTGTGTAATCTCTGTGTCATCTCTATGTCATCTCTATGTCATCTCTGTGTAATCTCTATGTCATCTCTATGTAATCTCTATGTAATCTCTGTGTCATCTCTATGTAATCTCTGTGTCATCCCTATGTAATCTCTATGTCATCTCTATGTAATCTCTGTGTCATCTCTATGTAATCTCTATGTCATCTCTGTAATCTCTGTGTCATCTCTATGTAATCTCTGTAATCTCTGTGTCATCTCTCTGTAATCTCTGTGTCATCTCTATGTAATCTTATCGTCATCCCTATGTAATCTCTATGTCATCTCTGTAATCTCTGTGTCATCTCTATGTAATCTCTGTGTCATCTCTATGTAATCTCTATGTAATCTCTATGTAATCTTTTTGTCATCCCTATGTAATCTCTATGTCATCTCTGTAATCTCTGTGTCATCTCTATGTAATCTTTTCGTCATCCCTATGTAATCTCTATGTCATCTCTGTAATCTCTGTGTCATCTCTATGTAATCTTTTCGTCATCCCTATGTAATCTTTTCGTCATCCCTATGTAATCTCTATGTCATCCCTATGTAATCTCTATGTCATCTCTGTAATCTCTGTGTCATCTCTATGTAATCTTTTCGTCATCCCTATGTAATCTCTATGTCATCTCTATGTAATCTTTTCGTCATCCCTATGTAATCTCTATGTCATCTCTGTGTCATCTCTATGTAATCTCTATGTAATCTCTATGTAATCTCTATGTAATCTCTGTCAACTCTCCATCATGTCAATGAATGTAAAAAAAAAAACAACCTAGAACTGAGAAACATTAAAAATATATATTTTTTATCCTTTATCCTTTCTCTCGCCAGCCATGAGTTGTCAGAGTACATCCCCCCTTCTGTTTGGGAAGCAGCCTCCCCAGGCATGGGTCACCATGGTAACTCAGCACGTGCAGCAGGTCCAGACCCTCAACCCGCACCAGGCCAAAGCTCAGTTTCTGGGTACGACACAGACACACACCTAACACACACTAATACACATACAATGCAATACAAAAGTATGTGGACACCCCTTCAAATGAGTGGATTTGTCTATTTCAGCCACACGCCCATTGCTGACAGGTGTATCAAATCGAGCACACAGCCATGCAATCTCCACAGACAAACATTGGCAGTGGAATAGCCTTTACTGAAGAGCTCAGTGACTTTCAACGTAGCTCTGTCATAGGCTGCCACCTTTCCAACAAGTCAGTCCGTCACATTTCTGTCCTGCTAGAGCTGGTCAACTGTAAGTGCTGTTATTGTGAAGTGGACATTTTTAGGAGCAACAATGGCTCAAACCGCAAAGTGGTAGGCCACACAAGCTCACAGAACGGGACCTCCGAGTGGTAGGACACACAACCTCACAGAACGGGACCCCCGAGTGGTAGGCCACACAACCTCACAGAACGGGACCCCCGAGTGGTAGGCCACACAACCTCACAGAACGGGACCTCCGAGTGGTAGGCCACACAAC
This sequence comes from Oncorhynchus keta, assembly GCF_023373465.1. Lineage (NCBI taxonomy): Eukaryota > Metazoa > Chordata > Actinopteri > Salmoniformes > Salmonidae > Oncorhynchus > Oncorhynchus keta. The sequence goes on from NW_026290888.1 coordinate 193,550, forward strand.
CTCACAGAACGGGACCTCCGAGTGGTAGGCCACACAACCTCACAGAACGGGACCTCCGAGTGGTAGGCCACACAACCTCACAGAACGGGACCCCCGAGTGGTAGGCCACACAACCTCACAGAACGGGACCTCCGAGTGGTAGGCCACACAACCTCACAGAACGGGACCTCCGAGTGGTAGGCCACACAACCTCACAGAACGAGTGGTAGGCCTCACAACCTCTCAGAACGGGACCTCCGAGTGGTAGGCCACACAACCTCACGGAACGGGACCACCGAGTGGTAGGCCACACAACCTCACAGAACGGGTGGTAGGCCACACAACCTCACAGAACGGGACCTCCGAGTGGTAGGCCACACAACCTCACAGAACGGGACCCCGAGTGGTAGGCCACACAACCTCACAGAACGGGACCTCCGAGTGGTAGGCCACACAACCTCACAGAACGGGACCTCCGAGTGGTAGGCCACACAACCTCACAGAACGGGACCTCCGAGTGGTAGGCCACACAACCTCACAGAACGGGACCTCCGAGTGGTAGGCCACACAACCTCTCAGAACGGGACCTCCGAGTGGTAGGCCACACAACCTCACAGAACGGGACCTCCGAGTGGTAGGCCACACAACCTCACAGAACGGGACCTCCGAGTGGTAGGCCACACAACCTCACAGAACGGGACCTCCGAGTGGTAGGCCACACAACCTCACAGAACGAGTGGTAGGCCACACAACCTCACAGAACGAGTGGTAGGCCACACAACCTCACAGAACGGGACCTCCGAGTGGTAGGCCACACAACCTCACAGAACGGGACCTCCGAGTGGTAGGCCACACAACCTCACAGAACGGGACCTCCGAGTGGTAGGCCACACAACCTCACAGAACGGGACCTCCGAGTGGTAGGCCACACAACCTCACAGAACGGGACCCCGAGTGGTAGGCCACACAACCTCACAGAACGAGTGGTAGGCCACACAACCTCACAGAACGGGACCTCCGAGTGGTAGGCCACACAACCTCACAGAACGAGTGGTAGGCCACACAACCTCACAGAACGGGACCTCCGAGTGGTAGGCCACACAACCTCACAGAACGGGACCTCCGAGTGGTAGGCCACACAACCTCACAGAACAGGACCACCGAGTGGTAGGCCACACAACCTCACAGAACGGGACCTCCGAGTGGTAGGCCACACAACCTCACAGAACGGGACCTCCGAGTGGTAGGCCACACAACCTCACAGAACGGGACCTCCGAGTGGTAGGCCACACAACCTCACAGAACGGGACCTCCGAGTGGTAGGCCACACAACCTCACAGAACGGGACCTCCGAGTGGTAGGCCACACAACCTCACAGAACGAGTGGTAGGCCACACAACCTCACAGAACGAGTGGTAGGCCACACAACCTCACAGAACGAGTGGTAGGCCACACAACCTCACAGAACGGGACCTCCGAGTGGTAGGCCACACAACCTCACAGAACGGGACCTCCGAGTGGTAGGCCACACAACCTCACAGAACGAGTGGTAGGCCACACAACCTCACAGAACGGGACCTACGAGTGCTGAAGCATTAGTGTGTAAACATCATCTGTCCTCGGTTGCAACACATCACTACCGAGTTCCCAACTGCCTCGAGAAGCAACGTCAACACAATAACTGTTCGTAGGGAGTGTCATATGGGTTTCCATGGCCGAGCAGCCGCACATAAGCCTGAGATCATCATCATGCTCAATGCCAAGCGTCGGCTGGAGTGGTGTAAAGCTCACCGCCATTGGGCTGTGGAGCAATGGAAACGCGTTCTATGGAGTGATAATTAACACTTCACCGTCTGGCAGTCCGATGGACGAATCTGGGTTTGGCGGATGCCAGGAGAACGCTACCTGCCCCAATGCATAGTGCCAACTGTAAAGTTTGGTGGAGAACGCTACCTGCCCCAATGCATAGTGCCAACTGTAAAGTTTGGTGGAGAACGCTACCTGCCCCAATGCATAGTGCCAACTGTAAAGTTTGGTGGAGAACGCTACCTGCCCCAATGCATAGTGCCAACTGTAAAGTTTGGTGTAACGTCTAGTGGAAAGCCTTCCCAGAAGAGTGGAGGCTGTTATAGCAGCATTGTTCCAACATCTAGTGGAAAGCCTTCCCAGAAGAGTGGAGGCTGTTATAGCAGCAATGTTCCAACATCTAGTGGAAAGCCTTCCCAGAAGAGTGGAGGCTGTTATAGCAGCAATGTTCCAACATCTAGTGGAAAGCCTTCCCAGAAGAGTGGAGGCTGTTATAGCAGCAATGTTCCAACATCTAGTGGAAAGCCTTCCCAGAAGAGTGGAGGCTGTTATAGCAGCAATGTTCCAACATCTAGTGGAAAGCCTTCCCAGAAGAGTGGAGGCTGTTATAGCAGCAATGTTCCAACATCTAGTGGAAAGCCTTCCCAGAAGAGTGGAGGCTGTTATAGCAGCAATGTTCCAACATCTAGTGGAAAGCCTTCCCAGAAGAGTGGAGGCTGTTATAGCAGCAATATTCTAACATCTAGTGGAAAGCCTTCCCAGAAGAGTGGAGGCTGTTATAGCAGCAATGTTCCAACATCTAGTGGAAAGCCTTCCCAGAAGAGTGGAGGCTGTTATAGCAGCAATGTTCCAACATCTAGTGGAAAGCCTTCCCAGAAGAGTGGAGGCTGTTATAGCAGCAATGTTCCAACATCTAGTGGAAAGCCTTCCCAGAAGAGTGGAGGCTGTTATAGCAGCAATGTTCCAACATCTAGTGGAAAGCCTTCCCAGAAGAGTGGAGGCTGTTATAGCAGCAATGTTCCTACATCTAGTGGAAAGCCTTCCCAGAAGAGTGGAGGCTGTTATAGCAGCAATGTTCTAACATCTAGTGGAAAGCCTTCCCAGAAGAGTGGAGGCTGTCATAGCAACCTGCTGAGGGGAGGACGGCTCATAATGATGCCATTCCACCTCCAGACATTACCACGAGCCCATCCTCCCCAATTAAGGTGCCACCAACCTCCTGTGACATACCCACCAGGATATGCTGTGTGTGTGTGTCTGACTGTGCCCCCCCCCCCCCCCCCCAGGTCTGGTCAGTGCATTCCCCATGTTTGGCTCCTCCTTCTTCTACGTCCAGTCCAGCAGCAGTGGCTCCATCTACGCTCCCTGTATCCTGGCTGTCAATCAAAATGGACTGCACTTTCTCAACAAGGACACTCACGTAAGGCCCGCCCACACCGCTCACTAAGTCCCACCCACACCTCTCACTAAGTTCCGCCCACACCGCTCACTAGGTCCCACCCACACCGCTCACTAAGTCCCGCCCACACCGCTCACTAAGTCCCGCCCACACCGCTCACTAAGTCCCACCCACACCGCTCACTAAGTCCCACCCACACCACTCACTAAGTCCCACCCACACCGCTCACTAAGTCCCACCCACACCTCTCACTAAGTCCCGCCCACACCGCTCACTAGGTCCCACCCACACCGCTCACTAAGTCCTGCCCACGCCGCTCATTAAGTCCCACCCACACCGCTCACTAAGTCCCACCCACACCGCTCACTAAGTCCCACCCACACCTCTCACTAAGTCCCGCCCACACCGCTCACTAGGTCCCACCCACAACGCTCACTAAGTCCCGCCCACACCGCTCATTAAGTCCCACCCACTTTGCCCTTGTGTTCCACCCCCCACACATGCGGTGATCTCACCTGCCTTAAATGGTGCCTCTGGAGACAAAACTTCTCTCATCTCAACGCCTAGGTTTACCTCCACTGTACTCTCATCCTACCATACCCTTGTCTGTACAATATGCCTTGAATCTATTCTTCCGCGCCCAGAAATCTGCTCCTTTTACTCTCTGTTCTGAACGCACTAGACGACCAGTTCTTATATATCCTTTAGCCATACTCTCATCCTACTCCTCCTCTGTTCCTCGGGTGATGTGGAGGTTAACCCAGGTCCTGCGTGTCCCCAGGCGCTCTCATTTGTTGACTTCTGTAACCGTAAAGGCCTTGGTTTCATGCATGTTAACATTAGAAGCCTCCTCCCTAAGCTTGTTTTACTCACTGCTTTAGCACATTCTGCTAACCTTGATGTCCTTGATGCTGTGTCTGAATCCTGGCTTAGGAACCAAAAATCCTGAAATGTCCCATTCATAATTATGTTTTCAGACAAGATAGAACTGCCAAGGGGGGTGGAGTTGCAATCTACTGCAGAGATACAGTGCCTTGAGAAAGTATTCGGCCCCCCTTGAACTTTGCGACCTTTTGCCACATTTCAGGCTTCAAACATAAAGATATAAAACTGTATTATTTTGTGAAGAATCAACAACAAGTGGGACACAATCATGAAGTGGAACGACATTTATTGGATATTTCAAACTTTTTTAACAAACAAAAACTGAAAAATTGGGCGAATACTTTCGCAAGGCACTCTATGTCCTACTATCCAGGTCTGTGCCAAAACAATCCCCCCAAAAAATCCACCTTTCCAAAAACAAGCCACCATTGCCGCTTGTTATAGACCACCTTCAGCCCCCAGCTGGACACCAAAGAATTCTGAGATTTCCATCCCCAACTACAACATTTTCCGTCAAGATAGAACTGCCAAAGGGGGAGGAGTTGCAATCTACTGCAGAGATAGCCTACAAAGTTCTGTCATACTTTCCAGGTCTATTGCCAGACAGTTCTAGCTTCTAATTTTAAAAATTAATCTCTCCAGAAATAAGTCTGTCACTGTTGACACCTGTAATAGACCCCCATTTGTGTTCAAAGTTCGTTGTGTCAGGTAAGTGACCTAAACTGACACAAATTATCAACGAACCTACCAGGTACAACTCTAAATCAGTAACCATGGGCACCCTCTTAGATATCATCCTGACAAACTTGCTCTCTAAATACACCTCTGCTGTCTTCAACCAGGATCTCAGTGATCATCGCCTCATTGCCTGCGTGTGTAATGGGTCCGCTGTCAAACGACCACCCCTCATCACTGTCAAACGCTCCCTGAAACACTTCAGCGAGCAGGCCTTTCTAATCGACCTGGCCCGGGTATCCTGGAAGGATATTGACCTCATCCCGTCAGAAGAGGATGCCTGGTTGTTCTTTAAAAGTGCTTTCCTCACCATCTTAAATAATTCAGAAAATGTAGAACTAAGAACAGATATAGCCCTTGGTTCACCTCAGACTTGACTGCCCTTAACCAACACAAAAACATCCTATGGCGTTCTGCATTAGCATCGAACAGCCCCCGTGATATGTGGTCCTTCTGTAGCTCAGTTGGTAGAGCATGGCGCTTGTAACGCCAGGGTAGTGGGTTCGATTCCCGGGACCACCCATACGTAGAATGTATGCACACATGACTGTAAGTCGCTTTGGATAAAAGCGTCCGCTAAATGGCATATATTATTATTATTATATGCAGCTGTTCAGGGAAGCTAGAAACCATTATACACAGGCAGTTAGTAGAGCTAAGGCTAGCTTTTTCTAGCAGAAATTTGCTTCCTGCAACACAAACTCAAAAAAGTTCTGGGACACTGTAAAGTCCATGGAGAATAAGAACACCTCCTCCCAGCTGCCCACTGCACTGAAGATAGGAAACACTGTCACCACTGATAAATCCACAATAATCGAGAATTTCAATAAGCATTTTTCTACGGCTGGCCATGCTTTCCTCCAGGCTACCACAGCCAGCAGCTCCACACCCCCCCACAGCATCTCGCCCAAGCATTTCCCATTTCTCCCAAATCCGTTCAGCTGATGTTCTGAAAGACAACTTGCACCCTCTCTTTCTAAAATTGTCTGCCAAATTTGTTGCACCCCCTCTATTACTAGTTCAACCTCTCTTTCGTATCGTCTGTGAGTCCCCAAAGATTGGAAAGCTGCCGTTTCAAAGGGGGAGACACCCTGGACCCAAACTGTTATAGACCTATATCCATCCTGCCCTTCTAAAATCTTCGAAAGCCAAGTTAACTAATCCCACCGTACCTTCTCCGCTATGCAATCTGGTTTCCGAGCGGGTCACGGGTGCACCTCACCCACACTCAAGGTCCTAAACGATATCATAACCGCCATCGATAAAAGACAGTACTGTGCAGCCGTCTTCATCGACCTGGCCAAAGCTTTTGACTCTGTCAATCACCGCATTCTTATCGGCTCAATAGCCGTGGTTTCTCAAATGACTGACTCGCCTGGTTCACCAACGACTTCTCAGATAGAGTTCAGTGTGTCAAATCGGAGTGCATGTTGTCCAGATTTCTGGACTTCAGTCTCTATGGAGGTGACACATGGTTCAATTCTCGGGCCGACTCTTTCCTCTGTGTACATCAATGATGTCGCTCTTGCTGCTGGTGATTCTCTGATCCACCTCTACGCAGACGTCACCATTCTGTATACTTCTGGCACTTCTTTGGACACTGTGCTATCAAACCTCCAAATGAGCTTCAACGCCATACAACTCTCCTTCCGTGGCCTCCAACTGCTTTTAAATGCTAGTAAAACTAAATGCATGCTCTTCAACCGATTGCTGCCCACACCCTCCCGCCCGACTAGCATCACTACGCTGGACGGTTCTGACTTAGAATATGTAGACAACTACAAATACCTAGGTGTCTGGCTAGACTGTAAACTCTCCTTCCAGACTCATATTAAACATCTCCAATCCAGTAGTAATTGTATGTTTGGGTACTGTGGTGCAGGAGCTGCAGACAGTGGTCCCCCTGGTGCAGGTAATAGTTGTAATTGTATGTTTGGGTCCTGTGGTGCAGGAGCTGCAGACAGTGGTCCCCCTGGTGCAGGTAATAGTTGTAATTGTATGTTTGGGTCCTGTGGTGCAGGAGCTGCAGACAGTGGTCCCCCTGGTGCAGGTAATAGTTGTAATTGTATGTTTGGGTCCTGTGGTGCAGGAGCTGCAGACAGTGGTCCCCCTGGCGGAGGTTCAGTCTACCCGCACCCAGAGACCCTCGTCCGGGACCAGCTACCCCTACGTAGACCTCACTCTGGGAGATCTGACCACTCACAGAGTCACGCAGATACAGCTCAAACAGGTACACACACATCACACACACACACACATCACACACACACAGACACAGACACACACACACACACACACACATTGTAACTATTTCATGTTTTGTGTGTGTGTGTCTGTGTCTGTGTGTGTGTGTGTGTGTGTGTGTGTGTGTGTGTGTGTGTGTGTGTGTGTGTGTGTGTGTGTGTGTGTGTGTGTGTGTGTTTAGGGATTGGAGCTGTGTCGTGTCATTGCCATGCACGTGGAGAACATGCTGTCAGTCAGGGAGAAGAGATTCACCCTGCCACCCAGCGAGGTCACTGTGTTATAAGACACTGTCTGTCTGTCAGGGAGAAGAGATTCACCCTGCCACCCAGAGAGAAGAGACGCACCCTGCCACCCAGAGAGGTCACTGTGTTATAAGACACTGTCTGTCTGTCAGGGAGAAGAGATTCACCCTGCCACCCAGAGAGAAGAGACGCACCCTGCCACCCAGAGAGGTCACTGTGTTATAAGATACTGTCTGTCTGTCTCTAAGGGAGAAGAGACTCACCCTGCCACCCAGAGAGGTCACTGTGTTATAAGACACTGTCTGTCTCTCAGGGAGAAGAGATTCACCCTGCCACCCAGGGAGGTCACTGTGTTATAAGACACTGTCTGTCTGTCTGTCTCTCAGGGAGAAGAGACTCACCCTGCCACCCAGAGAGAAGAGACTCACCCTGCCACCCAGCGAGGTCACTGTGTTATAAGACACTGTCTGTCTGTCAGGGAGAAGAGATTCACCCTGCCACCCAGGGAGGTCACTGTGTTATAAGACACTGTCTGTCTGTCTGTCTCTCAGGGAGAAGAGACTCACCCTGCCACCCAGAGAGAAGAGACTCACCCTGCCACCCAGCGAGGTCACTGTGTTATAAGACACTGTCTGTCTGTCTGTCTCTCAGGGAGAAGAGACTCACCCTGCCACCCAGAGAGAAGAGATTCACCCTGCCACCCAGAGAGGTCACTGTGTTATAAGACACTGTCTGTCTCTCAGGGAGAAGAGATTCACCCTGCCACCCAGAGAGAAGAGACTCACCCTGCCACCCAGAGAGAAGAGATTCACCCTGCCACCCAGAGAGAAGAGATTCACCCTGCCACCCAGAGAGAAGAGACTCACCCTGCCACCCAGAGAGAAGAGATTCACCCTGCCACCCAGAGAGAAGAGATTCACCCTGCCACCCAGAGAGAAGAGATTCACCCTGCCACCCAGAGAGAAGAGATTCACCCTGCCACCCAGAGAGAAGAGATTCACCCTGCCACCCAGAGAGAAGAGATTCACCCTGCCACCCAGAGAGAAGAGATTCACCCTGCCACCCAGAGAGAAGAGATTCACCCTGCCACCCAGAGAGTTCACTGTAAAACCATAAAACAAGTGACATGTTTACAAACTTTAACGTCAGTGTTTAAAACATTAAAACTTGTTTAAAACATTTAGATTTGCCAAAACGAGTCGTTTTTTGCAGTCATTTTTCAATAGGAAACGACATGAAGTGTATCTAGAGATCATGCTATATATAGTGTAGAGATCATGCTATATATAGTGTAGAGGTCATGCTATATATAGTGTAGAGATCATGCTATATATAGTGTAGAGGTCATGCTATATATAGTGTAGAGGTCATGCTATATATAGTGTAGAGGTCATGCTATATATAGTGTAGAGGTCATGCTATATATAGTGTAGAGGTCATGCTATATATAGTGTAGAGATCATGCTATATATAGTGTAGAGGTCATGCTATATATAGTGTAGAGATCATGCTATATATAGTGTAGAGGTCATGCTATATATAGTGTAGAGGTCATGCTATATATAGTGTAGAGGTTGTGCTATATATAGTGTAGAGGTCATGCTATATATAGTGTAGAGGTCATGCTATATATAGTGTAGAGGTCATGCTATATATAGTGTAGAGGTCATGCTATATATAGTGTAGAGGTCATGCTATATATAGTGTAGAGTCATGCTATATATAGTGTAGAGATCATGCTATATATAGTGTAGAGGTTGTGCTATATATAGTGTAGAGGTTGTGCTATATATAGTGTAGAGATCATGCTATATATAGTGTAGAGGTCATGCTATATATAGTGTAGAGGTCATGCTATATATAGTGTAGAGGTCATGCTATATATAGTGTAGAGATCATGCTATATATAGTGTAGAGGTTGTGCTACATATAGTGTAGAGGTCATGCTATATATAGTGTAGAGATCATGCTATATATAGTGTAGAGGTCATGCTATATATAGTGTAGAGGTCATGCTATATATAGTGTAGAGGTCATGCTATATATAGTGTAGAGATCATGCTATATATAGTGTAGAGGTCATGCTATATATAGTGTAGAGGTCATGCTATATATAGTGTAGAGGTCATGCTATATATAGTGTAGAGGTTGTGCTATATATAGTGTAGAGGTCATGCTATATATAGTGTAGAGGTCATGCTATATATAGTGTAGAGGTTGTGCTATATATAGTGTAGAGGTTGTGCTATATATAGTGTAGAGATCATGCTATATATAGTGTAGAGGTCATGCTATATATAGTGTAGAGGTCATGCTATATATAGTGTAGAGGTCATGCTATATATAGTGTAGAGATCATGCTATATATAGTGTAGAGGTTGTGCTATATATAGTGTAGAGGTCATGCTATATATAGTGTAGAGGTCATGCTATATATAGTGTAGAGGTCATGCTATATATAGTGTAGAGATCATGCTATATATAGTGTAGAGGTCATGCTATATATAGTGTAGAGGTCATGCTATATATAGTGTAGAGATCATGCTATATATAGTGTAGAGGTCATGCTATATATAGTGTAGAGGTTGTGCTATATATAGTGTAGAGGTCATGCTATATATAGTGTAGAGGTTGTGCTATATATAGTGTAGAGGTCATGCTATATATAGTGTAGAGGTCATGATATATATAGTGTAGAGATCATGCTATATATAGTGTAGAGATCATGCTATATATAGTGTAGAGATCATGCTATATATAGTTTAGAGATCATGCTATATATAGTGTAGAGGTCATGCTATATATAGTGTAGAGGTCATGCTATATATAGTGTAGAGGTTGTGCTATATATAGTGTAGAGGTTGTGCTATATATAGTGGAGAGATCATGCTATATATAGTGTAGAGATCATGCTATATATAGTGTAGAGGTCATGCTATATATAGTGTAGAGGTCATGCTATATATAGTGTAGAGGTCATGCTATATATAGTGTAGAGGTCATGCTATATATAGTGTAGAGGTCATGCTATATATAGTGTAGAGGTTGTGCTATATATAGTGTAGAGGTCATGCTATATATAGTGTAGAGGTCATGCTATATATAGTGTAGAGGTCATGCTATATATAGTGTAGAGGTCATGCTATATATAGTGTAGAGATCATGCTATATATAGTGTAGAGGTCATGCTATATATAGTGTAGAGGTCATGCTATATATAGTGTAGAGGTCATGCTATATATAGTGTAGAGGTCATGCTATATATAGTGTAGAGGTCATGCTATATATAGTGTAGAGATCATGCTATATATAGTGTAGAGATCATGCTATATATAGTGTAGAGGTCATGCTATATATAGTGTAGAGGTCATGCTATATATAGTGTAGAGATCATGCTATATATAGTGTAGAGGTCATGCTATATATAGTGTAGAGATCATGCTATATATAGTGTAGAGGTCATGCTATATATAGTGTAGAGGTCATGCTATATATAGTGTAGAGGTTGTGCTATATATAGTGTAGAGGTCATGCTATATATAGTGTAGAGGTCATGCTATATATAGTGTAGAGGTCATGCTATATATAGTGTAGAGGTCATGCTATATATAGTGTAGAGGTCATGCTATATATAGTGTAGAGATCATGCTATATATAGTGTAGAGATCATGCTATATATAGTGTAGAGGTTGTGCTATATATAGTGTAGAGGTTGTGCTATATATAGTGTAGAGATCATGCTATATATAGTGTAGAGATCATGCTATATATAGTGTAGAGATCATGCTATATATAGTGTAGAGATCATGCTATATATAGTGTAGAGGTCATGCTATATATAGTGTAGAGATCATGCTATATATAGTGTAGAGGTCATGCTATATATAGTGTAGAGGTCATGCTATATATAGTGTAGAGGTCATGCTATATATAGTGTAGAGGTTGTGCTATATATAGTGTAGAGGTCATGCTATATATAGTGTAGAGGTCATGCTATATATAGTGTAGAGGTTGTGCTATATATAGTGTAGAGGTTGTGCTATATATAGTGTAGAGATCATGCTATATATAGTGTAGAGGTCATGCTATATATAGTGTAGAGGTCATGCTATATATAGTGTAGAGGTCATGCTATATATAGTGTAGAGATCATGCTATATATAGTGTAGAGATCATGCTATATATAGTGTAGAGGTTGTGCTATATATAGTGTAGAGGTTGTGCTATATATAGTGTAGAGGTCATGCTATATATAGTGTAGAGATCATGCTATATATAGTGTAGAGATCATGCTATATATAGTGTAGAGATCATGCTATATATAGTGTAGAGATCATGCTATATATAGTGTAGAGGTTGTGCTATATATAGTGTAGAGGTTGTGCTATATATAGTGTAGAGGTCATGCTATATATAGTGTAGAGATCATGCTATATATAGTGTAGAGATCATGCTATATATAGTGTAGAGGTGTGCTATATATAGTGTAGAGGTTGTGCTATATATAGTGTAGAGATCATGCTATATATAGTGTAGAGGTTGTGCTATATATAGTGTAGAGGTTGTGCTATATATAGTGTAGAGGTCATGCTATATATAGTGTAGAGTCATGCTATATATAGTGTAGAGGTCATGCTATATATAGTGTAGAGATCATGCTATATATATATAGTGTAGAGGTCATGCTATATATAGTGTAGAGGTCATGCTATATATAGTGTAGAGGTCATGCTATATATAGTGTAGAGGTCATGCTATATATAGTGTAGAGGTTGTGCTATATATAGTGTAGAGGTCATGCTATATATAGTGTAGAGGTTCATGCTATATATAGTGTAGAGGTCATGCTATATATAGTGTAGAGGTCATGCTATATATAGTGTAGAGATCATGCTATATATAGTGTAGAGATCATGCTATATATAGTGTAGAGATCATGCTATATATAGTGTAGAGGTTGTGCTATATATAGTGTAGAGGTTGTGCTATATATAGTGTAGAGGTCATGCTATATATAGTGTAGAGATCATGCTATATATAGTGTAGAGATCATGCTATATATAGTGTAGAGATCATGCTATATATAGTGTAGAGATCATGCTATATATAGTGTAGAGGTTGTGCTATATATAGTGTAGAGGTTGTGCTATATATAGTGTAGAGGTCATGCTATATATAGTGTAGAGATCATGCTATATATAGTGTAGAGTTGTCTATATATAGTGTAGAGGTTGTGCTATATATAGTGTAGAGATCATGCTATATATAGTGTAGAGGTTGTGCTATATATAGTGTAGAGGTTGTGCTATATATAGTGTAGAGGTCATGCTATATATAGTGTAGAGGTCATGCTATATATAGTGTAGAGGTCATGCTATATATAGTGTAGAGATCATGCTATATATAGTGTAGAGGTCATGCTATATATAGTGTAGAGATCATGCTATATATAGTGTAGAGGTCATGCTATATAGTGTAGAGGTTGTGCTATATATAGTGTAGAGGTCATGCTATATATAGTGTAGAGGTTGTGCTATATATAGTGTAGAGGTCATGCTATATATAGTGTAGAGGTCATGATATATATAGTGTAGAGATCATGCTATATATAGTGTAGAGATCATGCTATATATAGTGTAGAGATCATGCTATATATAGTTTAGAGATCATGCTATATATAGTGTAGAGGTCATGCTATATATAGTGTAGAGGTCATGCTATATATAGTGTAGAGGTTGTGCTATATATAGTGTAGAGGTTGTGCTATATATAGTGGAGAGATCATGCTATATATAGTGTAGAGATCATGCTATATATAGTGTAGAGGTCATGCTATATATAGTGTAGAGGTCATGCTATATATAGTGTAGAGGTCATGCTATATATAGTGTAGAGATCATGCTATATATAGTGTAGAGGTCATGCTATATATAGTGTAGAGGTTGTGCTATATATAGTGTAGAGGTCATGCTATATATAGTGTAGAGGTCATGCTATATATAGTGTAGAGGTCATGCTATATATAGTGTAGAGGTCATGCTATATATAGTGTAGAGATCATGCTATATATAGTGTAGAGGTCATGCTATATATAGTGTAGAGGTCATGCTATATATAGTGTAGAGGTCATGCTATATATAGTGTAGAGGTCATGCTATATATAGTGTAGAGGTCATGCTATATATAGTGTAGAGATCATGCTATATATAGTGTAGAGATCATGCTATATATAGTGTAGAGGTCATGCTATATATAGTGTAGAGGTCATGCTATATATAGTGTAGAGATCATGCTATATATAGTGTAGAGGTCATGCTATATATAGTGTAGAGATCATGCTATATATAGTGTAGAGGTCATGCTATATATAGTGTAGAGGTCATGCTATATATAGTGTAGAGGTTGTGCTATATATAGTGTAGAGGTCATGCTATATATAGTGTAGAGGTCATGCTATATATAGTGTAGAGGTCATGCTATATATAGTGTAGAGGTCATGCTATATATAGTGTAGAGGTCATGCTATATATAGTGTAGAGATCATGCTAATATATAGTGTAGAGATCATGCTATATATAGTGTAGAGGTTGTGCTATATATAGTGTAGAGGTTGTGCTATATATAGTGTAGAGATCATGCTATATATAGTGTAGAGATCATGCTATATATAGTGTAGAGGTCATGCTATATATAGTGTAGAGGTCATGCTATATATAGTGTAGAGATCATGCTATATATAGTGTAGAGATCATGCTATATATAGTGTAGAGGTCATGCTATATATAGTGTAGAGGTCATGCTATATATAGTGTAGAGGTCATGCTATATATAGTGTAGAGGTTGTGCTATATATAGTGTAGAGGTCATGCTATATATAGTGTAGAGGTCATGCTATATATAGTGTAGAGGTTGTGCTATATATAGTGTAGAGGTTGTGCTATATATAGTGTAGAGATCATGCTATATATAGTGTAGAGGTCATGCTATATATAGTGTAGAGGTCATGCTATATATAGTGTAGAGGTCATGCTATATATAGTGTAGAGATCATGCTATATATAGTGTAGAGATCATGCTATATATAGTGTAGAGGTTGTGCTATATATAGTGTAGAGGTTGTGCTATATATAGTGTAGAGGTCATGCTATATATAGTGTAGAGATCATGCTATATATAGTGTAGAGATCATGCTATATATAGTGTAGAGATCATGCTATATATAGTGTAGAGATCATGCTATATATAGTGTAGAGGTTGTGCTATATATAGTGTAGAGGTTGTGCTATATATAGTGTAGAGGTCATGCTATATATAGTGTAGAGATCATGCTATATATAGTGTAGAGATCATGCTATATATAGTGTAGAGGTTGTGCTATATATAGTGTAGAGGTTGTGCTATATATAGTGTAGAGATCATGCTATATATAGTGTAGAGGTTGTGCTATATATAGTGTAGAGGTTGTGCTATATATAGTGTAGAGGTCATGCTATATATAGTGTAGAGGTCATGCTATATATAGTGTAGAGGTCATGCTATATATAGTGTAGAGATCATGCTATATATAGTGTAGAGGTCATGCTATATATAGTGTAGAGGTCATGCTATATATAGTGTAGAGATCATGCTATATATAGTGTAGAGGTCATGCTATATATAGTGTAGAGGTTGTGCTATATATAGTGTAGAGGTCATGCTATATATAGTGTAGAGGTTGTGCTATATATAGTGTAGAGGTCATGCTATATATAGTGTAGAGGTCATGCTATATATAGTGTAGAGATCATGCTATATATAGTGTAGAGATCATGCTATATATAGTGTAGAGATCATGCTATATATAGTGTAGAGGTTGTGCTATATATAGTGTAGAGGTCATGCTATATATAGTGTAGAGGTCATGCTATATATAGTGTAGAGATCATGCTATATATAGTGTAGAGATCATGCTATATATAGTGTAGAGATCATGCTATATATAGTGTAGAGATCATGCTATATATAGTGTAGAGGTTGTGCTATATATAGTGTAGAGGTTGTGCTATATATAGTGTAGAGGTCATGCTATATATAGTGTAGAGATCATGCTATATATAGTGTAGAGATCATGCTATATATAGTGTAGAGGTTGTGCTATATATAGTGTAGAGGTTGTGCTATATATAGTGTAGAGATCATGCTATATATAGTGTAGAGGTTGTGCTATATATAGTGTAGAGGTTGTGCTATATATAGTGTAGAGGTCATGCTATATATAGTGTAGAGGTCATGCTATATATAGTGTAGAGGTCATGCTATATATAGTGTAGAGATCATGCTATATATAGTGTAGAGGTCATGCTATATATAGTGTAGAGGTCATGCTATATATAGTGTAGAGATCATGCTATATATAGTGTAGAGGTCATGCTATATATAGTGTAGAGGTTGTGCTATATATAGTGTAGAGGTCATGCTATATATAGTGTAGAGGTTGTGCTATATATAGTGTAGAGGTCATGCTATATATAGTGTAGAGGTCATGATATATATAGTGTAGAGATCATGCTATATATAGTGTAGAGATCATGCTATATATAGTGTAGAGATCATGCTATATATAGTCTAGAGATCATGCTATATATAGTGTAGAGGTCATGCTATATATAGTGTAGAGGTCATGCTATATATAGTGTAGAGGTTGTGCTATATATAGTGTAGAGGTTGTGCTATATATAGTGTAGAGATCATGCTATATATAGTGTAGAGATCATGCTATATATAGTGTAGAGGTCATGCTATATATAGTGTAGAGGTCATGCTATATATAGTGTAGAGGTCATGCTATATATAGTGTAGAGATCATGCTATATATAGTGTAGAGGTCATACTATATATAGTGTAGAGGTCATGCTATATATAGTGTAGAGATCATGCTATATATAGTGTAGAGGTTGTGCTATATATAGTGTAGAGATCATGCTATATATAGTGTAGAGATCATGCTATATATAGTGTAGAGGTCATGCTATATATAGTGTAGAGGTCATGCTATATATAGTGTAGAGGTTGTGCTATATATAGTGTAGAGATCATGCTATATATAGTGTAGAGGTCATGCTATATATAGTGTAGAGGTCATGCTATATATAGTGTAGAGATCATGCTATATATAGTGTAGAGGTTGTGCTACATATAGTGTAGAGGTCATGCTATATATAGTGTAGAGATCATGCTATATATAGTGTAGAGGTTGTGCTATATATAGTGTAGAGGTTGTGCTATATATAGTGTAGAGGTCATGCTATATATAGTGTAGAGGTCATGCTATATATAGTGTAGAGGTCATGCTATATATAGTGTAGAGGTCATGCTATATATAGTGTAGAGATCATGCTATATATAGTGTAGAGATCATGCTATATATAGTGTAGAGGTTGTGCTATATATAGTGTAGAGGTCATGCTATATATAGTGTAGAGGTCATGCTATATATAGTGTAGAGATCATGCTATATATAGTGTAGAGATCATGCTATATATAGTGTAGAGATCATGCTATATATAGTGTAGAGATCATGCTATATATAGTGTAGAGGTTGTGCTATATATAGTGTAGAGGTTGTGCTATATATAGTGTAGAGGTCATGCTATATATAGTGTAGAGATCATGCTATATATAGTGTAGAGATCATGCTATATATAGTGTAGAGGTTCATGCTATATATAGTGTAGAGGTTGTGCTATATATAGTGTAGAGATCATGCTATATATAGTGTAGAGGTTGTGCTATATATAGTGTAGATGCTATATATAGTGTAGAGGTCATGCTATATATAGTGTAGAGGTCATGCTATATATAGTGTAGAGGTCATGCTATATATAGTGTAGAGATCATGCTATATATAGTGTAGAGGTCATGCTATATATAGTGTAGAGGTCATGCTATATATAGTGTAGAGATCATGCTATATATAGTGTAGAGGTCATGCTATATATAGTGTAGAGGTTGTGCTATATATAGTGTAGAGGTCATGCTATATATAGTGTAGAGGTTGTGCTATATATAGTGTAGAGGTCATGCTATATATAGTGTAGAGGTTGTGCTATATATAGTGTAGAGGTCATGCTATATATAGTGTAGAGGTCATGCTATATATAGTGTAGAGATCATGCTATATATAGTGTAGAGATCATGCTATATATAGTGTAGAGATCATGCTATATATAGTGTAGAGGTCATGCTATATATAGTGTAGAGGTCATGCTATATATAGTGTAGAGGTTGTGCTATATATAGTGTAGAGGTTGTGCTATATATAGTGGAGAGATCATGCTATATATAGTGTAGAGATCATGCTATATATAGTGTAGAGGTCATGCTATATATAGTGTAGAGGTCATGCTATATATAGTGTAGAGGTCATGCTATATATAGTGTAGAGATCATGCTATATATAGTGTAGAGGTCATGCTATATATAGTGTAGAGGTTGTGCTATATATAGTGTAGAGGTCATGCTATATATAGTGTAGAGGTCATGCTATATATAGTGTAGAGGTCATGCTATATATAGTGTAGAGGTCATGCTATATATAGTGTAGAGATCATGCTATATATAGTGTAGAGGTCATGCTATATATAGTGTAGAGGTCATGCTATATATAGTGTAGAGGTTGTGCTATATATAGTGTAGAGGTCATGCTATATATAGTGTAGAGGTCATGCTATATATAGTGTAGAGATCATGCTATATATAGTGTAGAGGTCATGCTATATATAGTGTAGAGGTCATGCTATATATAGTGTAGAGATCATGCTATATATAGTGTAGAGGTTGTGCTATATATAGTGTAGAGATCATGCTATATATAGTGTAGAGATTGTGCTATATATAGTGTAGAGATCATGCTATATATAGTGTAGAGGTTGTGCTATATATAGTGTAGAGATCATGCTATATATAGTGTAGAGATCATGCTATATATAGTGTAGAGATCATGCTATATATAGTGTAGAGGTCATGCTATATATAGTGTAGAGGTCATGCTATATATAGTGTAGAGGTCATGCTATATATAGTGTAGAGGTCATGCTATATATAGTGTAGAGATCATGCTATATATAGTGTAGAGGTCATGCTATATATAGTGTAGAGGTCATGCTATATATAGTGTAGAGGTTGTGCTATATATAGTGTAGAGATCATGCTATATATAGTGTAGAGGTTGTGCTATATATAGTGTAGAGATCATGCTATATATAGTTTAGAGATCATGCTATATATAGTGTAGAGATCATGCTATATATAGTGTAGAGGTCATGCTATATATAGTGTAGAGGTCATGCTATATATAGTGTAGAGGTTGTGCTATATATAGTGTAGAGGTTGTGCTATATATAGTGTAGAGGTCATGCTATATAAAGTGTAGAGGTCATGCTATATATAGTGTAGAGGTCATGCTATATATAGTGTAGAGGTCATGCTATATATAGTGTAGAGGTTGTGCTATATATAGTGTAGAGGTCATGCTATATATAGTGTAGAGGTCATGCTATATATAGTGTAGAGGTCATGCTATATATAGTGTAGAGATCATGATATATATAGTGTAGAGATCATGATATATATAGTGTAGAGATCATGCTATATATAGTGTAGAGGTCATGCTATATATAGTGTAGAGGTCATGCTATATATAGTGTAGAGGTCATGCTATATATAGTGTAGAGATCATGCTATATATAGTGTAGAGGTCATGCTATATATAGTGTAGAGGTCATGCTATATATAGTGTAGAGGTCATGCTATATATAGTGTAGAGATCATGCTATATATAGTGTAGAGATCATGCTATATATAGTGTAGTAAGGTCATGCTATATATAGTGTAGAGGTCATGCTATATATAGTGTAGAGGTCATGCTATATATAGTGTAGAGGTCATGCTATATATAGTGTAGAGGTCATGCTATATATAGTGTAGAGGTCATGCTATATATAGTGTAGAGGTCATGCTATATATAGTGTAGAGGTCATGCTATATATAGTGTAGAGATCATGCTATATATTAATAGTGTAGAGGTCATGCTATATATAGTGTAGAGGTCATGCTATATATAGTGTAGAGATCATGCTATATATAGTGTAGAGGTCATGCTATATATAGTGTAGAGGTCATGCTATATATAGTGTAGAGGTCATGCTATATATAGTGTAGAGGTTGTGCTATATATAGTGTAGAGGTCATGCTATATATAGTGTAGAGGTCATGCTATATATAGTGTAGAGATCATGCTATATATAGTGTAGAGGTCATGCTATATATAGTGTAGAGGTCATGCTATATATTGTGTAGAGGTCATGCTATATATAGTGTAGAGGTCATGCTATATATAGTGTAGAGGTTGTGCTATATATAGTGTAGAGGTCATGCTATATATAGTGTAGAGATCATGCTATATATAGTGTAGAGGTCATGCTAAATGGCATATATTATTATTATTTATTATTATATATAGTGTAGAGGTCATGCTATATATAGTGTAGAGGTCATGCTATATATAGTGTAGAGGTCATGCTATATATAGTGTAGAGGTCATGCTATATATAGTGTAGAGGTCATGCTATATATAGTGTAGAGGTCATGCTATATATAGTGTAGAGGTCATGCTATATATAGTCTATGTAGAGGTCATGCTATATATAGTGTAGAGGTCATGCTATATATAGTGTAGAGGTCATGCTATATATAGTGTAGAGGTCATGCTATATATAGTGTAGAGGTCATGCTATATATAGTGTAGAGGTCATGCTATATATAGTGTAGAGGTTGTGCTATATATAGTGTAGAGGTCATGCTATATATAGTGTAGAGGTCATGCTATATATAGTGTAGAGATCATGCTATATATAGTGTAGAGGTCATGCTATATATAGTGTAGAGGTCATGCTATATATAGTGTAGAGATCATGCTATATATAGTGTAGAGGTTGTGCTATATATAGTGTAGAGATCATGCTATATATAGTGTAGAGATTGTGCTATATATAGTGTAGAGATCATGCTATATATAGTGTAGAGGTTGTGCTATATATAGTGTAGAGATCATGCTATATATAGTGTAGAGGTCATGCTATATATAGTGTAGAGGTCATGCTATATATAGTGTAGAGATCATGCTATATATAGTGTAGAGGTCATGCTATATATAGTGTAGAGATCATGCTATATATAGTGTAGAGGTCATGCTATATATAGTGTAGAGGTCATGCTATATATAGTGTAGAGGTCATGCTATATATAGTGTAGAGATCATGCTATATATAGTGTAGAGATCATGCTATATATAGTGTAGAGATCATGCTATATATAGTGTAGAGGTCATGCTATATATAGTGTAGAGGTCATGCTATATATAGTGTAGAGGTCATGCTATATATAGTGTAGAGGTCATGCTATATATAGTGTAGAGGTCATGCTATATATAGTGTAGAGGTCATGCTATATATAGTGTAGAGGTCATGCTATATATAGTGTAGAGGTCATGCTATATATAGTGTAGAGGTTGTGCTATATATAGTGTAGAGGTCATGCTATATATAGTGTAGAGGTCATGCTATATATAGTGTAGAGGTCATGCTATATATAGTGTAGAGATCATGCTATATATAGTGTAGAGGTCATGCTATATATAGTGTAGAGGTCATGCTATATATAGTGTAGAGTGCTATATATAGTGTAGAGGTCATGCTATATATAGTGTAGAGGTCATGCTATATATAGTGTAGAGGTCATGATATATATAGTGTAGAGATCATGCTATATATAGTGTAGAGGTCATGCTATATATAGTGTAGAGGTCATGCTATATATAGTGTAGAGATCATGCTATATATAGTGTAGAGATCATGCTATATATAGTGTAGAGATCATGCTATATATAGTGTAGAGATCATGCTATATATAGTGTAGAGATCATGCTATATATAGTGTAGAGGTCATGCTATATATAGTGTAGAGGTCATGCTATATATAGTGTAGAGATCATGCTATATATAGTGTAGAGATCATGCTATATATAGTGTAGAGATCATGCTATATATAGTGTAGAGGTCATGCTATATATAGTGTAGAGGTCATGCTATATATAGTGTAGAGGTCATGCTATATATAGTGTAGAGATCATGCTATATATAGTGTAGATCATGCTATATATAGTGTAGAGATCATGCTATATATAGTGTAGAGATCATGCTATATATAGTGTAGAGGTCATGCTATATATAGTGTAGAGGTCATGCTATATATAGTGTAGATCATGCTATATATAGTGTAGAGGTCATGCTATATATAGTGTAGAGTGCTATATATAGAGATCATGCTATATATAGTGTAGAGGTTGTGCTATATATAGTGTAGAGGTCATGCTATATATAGTGTAGAGGTCATGCTATATATAGTGTAGAGATCATGCTATATATAGTGTAGAGGTCATGCTATATATAGTGTAGAGGTCATGCTATATATAGTGTAGAGGTCATGCTATATATAGTGTAGAGATCATGCTATATATAGTGTAGAGATCATGCTATATATAGTGTAGAGGTCATGCTATATATAGTGGAGAGGTCATGCTATATATAGTGTAGAGGTCATGCTATATATAGTGTAGAGGTCATGCTATATATAGTGTAGAGGCTCATGCTATATATAGTGTAGAGGTCATGCTATATATAGTGTAGAGGTCATGCTATATATAGTGTAGAGGTCATGTATATAGTGTAGAGATCATGCTATATATAGTGTAGAGGTCATGCTATATCAGTGTCATGCTATATATAGAGGTCTATATATAGTGTAGAGGTTGTGCTATATATAGTGTAGAGGTCATGCTATATATAGTGTAGAGGTTGTGCTATATATAGTGTAGAGGTCATGCTATATATAGTGTAGAGGTCATGCTATATATAGTGTAGAGGTCATGCTATATATAGTGTAGAGTCATGCTATATATAGTGTAGAGGTCATGCTATATATAGTGTAGAGGTCATGCTATATATAGTGTAGAGGTTGTGCTATATATAGTGTAGAGGTCATGCTATATATAGTGTAGAGGTCATGCTATATATAGTGTAGAGGTCATGCTATATATAGTGTAGAGGTCATGCTATATATAGTGTAGAGGTCATGCTATATATAGTGTAGAGGTCATGCTATATATAGTGTAGAGATATATCATGAGGTCATGCTATATATAGTGTAGAGGTCATGCTATATATAGTGTAGAGGTCATGCTATATATAGTGTGCTATATATAGTGTAGAGGTCATGCTATATATAGTGTAGAGGTCATGCTATATATAGTGTAGAGGTCATGCTATATATAGTGTAGAGGTCATGCTATATATAGTGTAGAGGTCATGCTATATATAGTCTATCTAGAGGTCATGCTATATATAGTCTATCTAGAGGTCATGCTATATATAGTGTAGAGGTCATGCTATATATAGTCTATCTAGAGGTCATGCTATATATAGTGTAGAGGTCATGCTATATATAGTCTATCTAGAGGTCATGCTATATATAGTCTAGAGGTCATGCTATATATTGTGTAGAGGTCATGCTATATATAGTGTGGCTAGTGATATATTTACATAATTTCCCATCAATTCCCATTATTAAAGTGGCTGGAGTTGAGTCAGTGTCAGTGTGTTGGCAGCAGCCACTCAATGTTAGTGGTGGCTGTTTAACAGTCTGATGGCCTTGAGATAGAAGCTGTTTTTCAGTCTCTCGGTCCCAGCTTTGATGCACCTGTACTGACCTCGCCTTCCGGATGATAGCGGGGTGAACAGGCAGTGGCTCGGGTGGTTGTTGTCCTTGATGATCTTTATGGCCTTCCTGTAACATCGGGTGGTGTAGGTGTCCTGGAGGGTGGGTAGTTTGCCCCCGGTGATGCGTTGTGCAGACCTCACTACCCTCTGGAGAGCCTTACGGTTGAGGGCGGAGCAGTTGCCGTACCAGGCGGTGATACAGCCCGCCAGGATGCTCTCGATTGTGCATCTGTAGAAGTTTGTGAGTGCTTTTGGTGACAAGCCGAATTTCTTCAGCCTCCTGAGGTTGAAGAGGCGCTGCTGTGCCTTCTTCACGACGCTGTCAGTGTGAGTGGACCAATTCAGTTTGTCTGTGATGTGTATGCCGGGGAACTTAAAACTTGCTACCCTCTCCACTACTGTTCCATCGATGTGGATAGGGGGGTGTTCCCTCTGCTGTTTCCTGAAGTCCACAATCATCTCCTTAGTTTTGTTGACGTTGAGTGTGAGGTTATTTTCCTGACACCACACTCCGAGGGCCCTCACCTCCTCCCTGTAGGCCTTCTCGTCGTTGTTGGTAATCAAGCCTACCACTGTTGTGTCGTCCGCAAACTTGATGATTGAGTTGGAGGCGTGCGTGGCCACGCAGTCGTGGGTGAACAGGGAGTACAGGAGAGGGCTCAGAACGCACCCTTGTGGGGCCCCCGTGTTGAGGATCAGCGGGGAGGAGATGTTGTTGCCTACCCTCACCACCTGGGGGCGGCCCATCAGGAAGTCCAGTACCCAGTTGCACAGGGCGGGGTCGAGACCCAGGGTCTCGAGCTTGATGACGAGCTTGGAGGGTACTATGGTGTTGAATGCCGAGCTGTAGTCGATGAACAGCATTCTCACATAGGTATTCCTCTTGTCCAGGTGGGTTAGGGCAGTGTGCAGTGTGGTTGAGATTGCATCGTCTGTGGACCTATTTGGGCGGTAAGCAAATTGGAGTGGGTCTAGGGTGTCAGGTAGGGTGGAGGTGATATGGTCCTTGACTAGTCTCTCAAAGCACTTCATGATGACGGAAGTGAGTGCTACGGGGCGGTAGTCGTTTAGCTCAGTTACCTTAGCTTTCTTGGGAACAGGAACAATGGTGGCCCTCTTGAAGCATGTGGGAACAGCAGACTGGTATAGGGATTGATTGAATATGTCCGTAAACACACCGGCCAGCTGGTCTGCGCATGCTCTGAGGGCGCGGCTGGGGATGCCGTCTGGGCCTGCAGCCTTGCGAGGGTTAACACGTTTAAATGTCTTACTCACCTCGGCTGCAGTCAAGGAGAGCGCATGTTTTCGTTGCAGGCCGTGTCAGTGGCACTGTATTGTCCTCAAAGCGGGCAAAAAGTTATTTAGTCTGCCTGGGAGCAAGACATCCTGGTCCGTGACTGGGCTGGGTTTCTTCTTGTAGTCCGTGATTGACTGTAGACCCTGCCACATGCCTCTTGTGTCTGAGCCATTGAATTGAGATTCCACTTTGTCTCTGTACTGACGCTTAGCTTGTTTAATAGCCTTGCGGAGGGAATAGCTGCATTGTTTATATTCGGACATGTTACCAGACACCTTGCCCTGATTAAAAGCAGTGGTTCGCGCTTTCAGTTTCACGCGAATGCTGCCATCAATCCACGGTTTCTGGTTTGGGAATGTTTTTATCGTTGCTATGGGAACGACATCTTCGACGCACGTTCTAATGAACTCGCACACCGAATCAGCGTATTCGTCAATATTTTCATCTGACGCAATACGAAACATGTCCCAGTCCACGTGATGGAAGCAGTCTTGGAGTGTAGAGTCAGCTTGGTCTGACCAGCGTTGGACAGACCTCAGCGTGGGAGCCTCTTGTTTTAGTTTCTGTCAGTAGGCAATCAACAAAATGGAGTCGTGGTCAGCTTTTCCGAAAGGGGGGCGGGGCAGGGCCTTATATGCGTCGCGGAAGTTAGAGTAACAATGATCCAAGGTTTTACCACCCCTGGTTGCGCAATCGATATGCTGATAAAATTTAGGGAGTCTTGTTTTCAGATTAGCTTTGTTAAAATCCCCAGCTACAATGAATGCAGCCTCCGGATAAATGGTTTCCAGTTTGCAAAGAGTTAAATAAAGTTTGTTCAGAGCCATCGATGTGTCTGCTTGGAGGGGGGATATATACGGCTGTGATTATAATCGAAGAGAATTCTCTTGGATAATGCGGTCTACATTTGATTGTGAGGAATTCTAAATCAGGTGAACAGAAGGATTTGAGTTCCTGTATGTTTCCTTCATCACACCATGTCTCGTTAGTCATGAGGCATACGCCCCCGCCACTCTTCTTACCAGAAAGATGTTTGTTTCGTGGAGAAACCCGTTGGCTGCACCGCATCGGATAGCGTCTTCCCAGTAAGCCATGTTTCCGTGAAGCAGAGAACGTTGCAGTCTCTGATGTCCCTCTGGAATGCCACCCTTGCTCGGATTTCGTCAACCTTGTTGTCAAGAGACTGGCAAGAAGAATGCTGGGGAGTGGTCCGCCTCGTTTCCCTCTTTTTCGGAGTCGTTTCCTTGGGTCGCTGCATGCGATCCATTCCGTTGTCCTGTTTGTAAGGCAGATTATTATTCATCTCATATGTATACGTATATACTGTACTCTACATCATCGACTGCATCCTTATGTAATACATGTATCACTAGCCACTTTAACTATGCCACTTTGTTTACTTTGTCTACATACTCATCTCATATGTATATACTGTACTCGATACCATCTACTGTATGCTGCTCTGTACCATCACTCATTCATATATCCTTATGTACATATTCTTTATCCCCTTACACTGTGTATAAGACAGTAGTTTTGGAATTGTTAGTTAGATTACTTGTTGGTTATCACTGCATTGTCGGAACTAGAAGCACAAGCATTTCGCTACACTCGCATTAACATCTGCTAACCATGTGTATGTGACAAATACAATTTGATTTGATTTGAACAGTAGTCTGGTAGAGAATAGAGGACCATAACAGTAGTCTGGTAGAGAATAGAGGACCAGAACAGTAGTCTGGTAGAGAATAGAGGACCAGAACAGTAGTCTGGTATAGAATAGAGGACCAGAACAGTAGTCTGGTCGAGAATAGAGGACCAGAACAGTAGTCTGGTAGAGAATAGAGGACCAGAACAGTAGTCTGGTAGAGAATAGAGGACCAGAACAGTAGTCTGGTAGAGAATAGAGGACCAGAACAGTAGTCTGGTAGAGAATAGAGGACCAGAACAGTAGTCTGGTAGAGAATAGAGGACCAGAACAGTAGTCTGGTATAGAATAGAGGACCAGAACAGTAGTCTGGTAGAGAATAGAGGACCAGAACAGTAGTCTGGTAGAGAATAGAGGACCAGAACAGTAGTCTGGTAGAGAATAGAGGACCAGAACAGTAGTCTAATGTTATAGAATAGAGGACCAGAACAGTAGTCTGGTAGAGAATAGAGGACCAGAACAGTAGTCTGGTAGAGAATAGAGGACCAGAACAGTAGTCTGGTAGAGAATAGAGGACCAGAACAGTAGTCTGGTAGAGAATAGAGGACCAGAACAGTAGTCTAATGTTATAGAATAGAGGACCAGAACAGTAGTCTGATGTTATAGAATAGAGGACCAGAACAGTAGTCTGGTAGAGAATAGAGGACCAGAACAGTAGTCTAATGTTATAGAAGAGAGGACCAGAACAGTAGTCTAATGTTATAGAAGTAGAGACCAGAACAGTAGTCTGGTAGAGAATAGAGGACCAGAACAGTAGTCTGGAATAGAGGACCAGAGAATAGAGGACCAGAACAGTAGTCTGGTAGAGAATAGAGGACCAGATCAGTAGTCTAATGTTATAGAATAGAGGACCAGAACAGTAGTCTGGTAGAGAATAGAGGACCAGAACAGTAGTCTGGTAGAGAATAGAGGACCAGAACAGTAGTCTAATGTTATAGAATAGAGGACCAGAACTAAGTAGTCAGAACAGTATATTTATACAGTAGTCTGGTAGAGGACCAGAACAGTAGTCTAATGTATAGAATAGAGGACCAGAACAGTAGTCTAATGTTATAGAATAGAGGACCAGAACAGTAGTCTGGTAAGAATAGAGGACCAGAACAGTAGTCTGGTAGAGAATAGAGGACCAGAACAGTAGTCTAATGTTATTTAGAGTCTGTTATAGAAGAGAGGACCAGAACAGTAGTCTAATGTTATAGAATAGAGGACCAGAACAGTAGTCTAATGTTATAGAATAGAGGACCAGAACAGTAGTCTGGTAGAGAATAGAGGACCAGAACAGTAGTCTAATGTTATAGAATAGTAGGACCAGAACAGTAGTCTAATGTTATAGAAGTAGAGGACCAGAACAGTAGTCTAAGTAGAATAGAGGACCAGAACAGTAGTCTGGTAGAGAATAGAGGACCAGAACAGTAGTCTGGTAGAGAATAGAGGACCAGAACAGTAGTCTAATGTATATTTATAGTAGGACCAGAACAGTAGTCTGGTAGAGAATAGAGGACCAGAACAGTAGTCTGGTAGAGAATAGAGGACCAGAACAGTAGTCTAATGTTATAGAATAGAGGACCAGAACAGTAGTCTAATGTTATAGAATAGAGGACCAGAACAGTAGTCTGGTAGAGAATAGAGGACCAGAACAGTAGTCTAATGTTATAGAATAGAGGACCAGAACAGTAGTCTAATGTTATAGAATAGAGGACCAGAACAGTAGTCTGGTAGAGAATAGAGGACCAGAACAGTAGTCTGGTAGAGAATAGAGGACCAGAACAGTAGTCTGGTAGAGAATAGAGGACCAGAACAGTAGTCTGGTAGAGAATAGAGGACCAGAACAGTAGTCTGGTAGAGAATAGAGGACCAGAACAGTAGTCTGGTAGAGAATAGAGGACCAGAACAGTAGTCTAATGTTATAGAATAGAGGACCAGAACAGTAGTCTAATGTTATAGAATAGAGGACCAGAACAGTAGTCTGGTAGAGAATAGAGGACCAGAACAGTAGTCTGGTAGAGAATCTATTAAGGACCAGAACAGTAGTCTGGTAGAGAATAGAGGACCAGAACAGTAGTCTGGTAGAGAATAGAGGACCAGAACAGTAGTCTAATGTTATAGAATAGAGGACCAGAACAGTAGTCTGGTAGAGAATAGAGGACCAGAACAGTAGTCTGGTAGAGAATAGAGTTAATGTATAGAACAGTAGTCTGGTAGAGAATAGAGGACCAGAACAGTAGTCTTTAGACTGTAGTCTGAGGACCAGAACAGTAGTCTGGTAGAGAATGAGGACCAGAACAGTAGTCTGGTAGAGGAATAGAGGACCAGAACAGTAGTCTTTATAGAATAGAGGACCAGAACAGTAGTCTAATGTTATAGAATAGAGGACCAGAACAGTAGTCTGGTAGAGAATAGAGGACCAGAACAGTAGTCTGGTAGAGAATAGAGGACCAGAACAGTAGTCTGGTAAGAATAGAGGACCAGAACAGTAGTCTGGTAGAGAATAGAGGACCAGAACAGTAGTCTAATGTTATAGAATGTAGTCTGACCAGAACAGTAGTCTATAGAATAGAGGACCAGAACAGTAGTCTGGTAGAGAATAAGGACCAGAACAGTAGTCTAATGTTATAGAAGAGAGGACCAGAACAGTAGTCTAATGTTATAGAAGAGAGGACCAGAACAGTAGTCTAATGTTATTAGAGGACCAGAACAGTAGTCTGGTAGAGAACATAGTCTAATGTTAATGGACCAGAACAGTAGTCTGGTAGAGAATAGAGGACCAGAACAGTAGTCTAATGTTATAGAATAGAGGACCAGAACAGTAGTCTAATGAAATAGTCTGGTATAGGACCAGAACTGTAGTCTGGTAGAGAATAGAGGACCAGAACAGTAGTCTGGTAGAGAATAGAGGACCAGAACAGTAGTCTAATGTTATAGAATAGAGGACCAGAACAGTAGTCTGGTAGAGAATAAGGACCAGAACAGTAGTCTAATGTTATAGAATAGAGGACCAGAACAGTAGTCTAATGTTATAGTATAGGACCATACAGTAGTCTGGTAGAGAATAGAGGACCAGAACAGTAGTTAATGTTATAGAATAGAGGACCAGAACAGTAGTCTAATGTTATAGAATATGAACTGTAGTCTGGTAGAGAATAGAGGACCAGAACAGTAATCTAATAATGATATTTATACTAGTAGTCTGGTAGAATAGAGGACCAGAACAGTAGTCTAATGTTATAATAGAGGACAGAACAGTAGTCTGGTAGAGAATGAGGACCAGAACAGTAGTCTGGTAATATGAATGTATATTTAGAACAGTAGTCTAATATGAATAGAGGTCCATAACAATAGTCTATATGTTATAGAATGTAGTCAGAACAGTAGTATAATATAATGTTATATAATGTATATTTAGAACTGTAGTCTATAGGAGTCAATCTAATATAACTGGACCATTTAACAGTAGTCTGTATATGAGTAATAAGGACCAGATACATAGTCTGTAGTCTATAATAGAGGACCAGAACAGTAGTCTAATGTAATAGAATATAATACCAGAACTGTAGTCTCTAGAGAATAGAACAGTAATCAGTAAGTATATTTATGAACTGTAGACCAGAACAGTAGTCTAAGTAATCTAATGGAGAATAATATGTAACTGTAGGTCTATAATGTCATATTTAGAATGTAGGTCTAGAACAGTAGTCTAATCTATAGAATGAGGATTTAGAACTGTAGTCTGGTAGACTGTAGGTCCATAACAGTAGTCTATAGAGAATTTAGGACAGAACAGTAGTCTGGTAGAGAATAAGGACCAGAACAGTAGTCTGGTATATTTAGAATAGAACCAGAACAGTAAGGTCTAATCTAATTGAATGTATATTTAGAACAGTAGTCTGGTAGAGAACTAGTAATCCAGAAATTAATGTATATTTATACTGTAGTCTAATATGAATAGAGGACTAAACAGTAGTCATATTTATGAACTGTAGTCCAGAACAGTAATCTAATTGAATGTAGGATTTATAACAGTAGTCTATAATATGAATCTAATTAATGTATAATAGTAGTCTGGTAGAGAATAGAGGTCCATAATCTAGTAATATATAGAACTGTAGGTCAGAACAGTAGTAATGTAATATGAATGTATATTTATAACTGTAGTCTGGTAGAATAGGACCAGAACAGTAGTCTGGTATCTAGAGGACCATTAATGTATATTTATGAACTGTAGTCTGGTAGAGAACTGTAATCCATAACAGTAGTATATATAGAACTGTAGTCCAGAACAGTAGTCTAATGTTATAGATATAATAGAATGTATATCTATAACTGTAGTCTATAATAGAACTGAGTCTATAACCTCTCATATAATATGAATGTAGGACTAGAACAGTAGTCTGGTAGAGAATAAGGATGAACAGTAGTCGAGAATAGAGGACCAGAACAGTAGTCTATATGAATATAATATGAACTGTAGTCTAGAATGGTAGATAATATGACTGTAGACTATAATCTAATAATATGAACTATTTATACTATAAGTCTAGGACCAGATAATAGTCTGTAAGAATAAGTATATTTATAGAACTGTAGTCTGGTAGACCTCTATATAATACCAGAACTGTAGTCTGGTAAATAGAGGACCAGAACAGTAGTCTGGTAATCTATATTTAGAACTGTAGTCTGGTAGAGGAGGACCAGAACAGTAGTCTAATAATATATAATGAACCAGTAGAGTAGAGTAATCTAATTGAATGTATATTTAACTGTAGTCTGGTAGAAGTAATCTAATAATGTATATTTATACTGTAGTCTGGTAGAGTAATCTAATTAATGTAGAACTGTAGTCTATAATCTAATATAATAGAACTGTAGTCTGGTAGACCTCTCAATAGAGGTATTTAGAACAGTAGTCTAATATAGAATGAGGATATTTAACTGTAGTCTGGTAGAGGAGTAATCTAATAATGTATATTTAGAACTGTAGTCTGGTAGACCTCTCATATAATAGAACAGTAGTCTATAACCTCTCATATAGGATATGAACAGTAGTCTAATCTATAGAAAGGACCAGAACAGTAGTCTGGTAGAGAATAGAGGACTCATATAATAGAACTGTAGGTCTATAACCTCTCATAGGACCAGAACAGTAGTCTATAACCTCTCATATAATAGAACTGTAGTCTATAACCTCTCATATAATAGAACAGTAGTCTATAATGTCTCATATAATATGAAGGACTCTATAACCTCTCAGTAGTCTGGTAGAGAATGAACTGGACCATAACAGTAGTCTGGTAGAGAATAGAGGACCAGAACAGTAGTCTATAACCATATAATAGAACCTGTTATATAATATGAACCAGAACTAGTAACCTCTAATGTTATATGAACTGTAGGTCTAGAACCTCTAGTCTAATAGAGACTGAGGACCATAACAGTCTCTATAATATGAACTGTAGGTCTATAACAGTAGTCTATAATATGAACTGTAGTCTATAACCTCTCATATAATAGAACAGTAGTCTATAATCATATATAGAACTGTAGGTCCATAACCTCTCAGTAGTGAACTGGTAGCTCTATAACCTCTCATATAATATGAACAGTAGGTCTATAATGTTATAGAATATAGGACCAGAACAGTAGTCTATAACCTCTCATATAATATGAACAGAACAGTAGTCTATATGTTATAGAATATGAACCAGGTCATAAGTCTAATATAATATGAACTGTAGCTCTATAACCTCTCAGATAATAGTCTGGTAGATAATATAGGACCAGAACAGTAGTCTATAAGAATATAACCAGAACTGTAGTCTGGTATAACCTCTCATATAATAGAACAGTAGTCTAATGTTATATAATATGAACTGTAGCTCTATAACCTCTCATATAATAGAATAGAGGACCAGAACAGTAGAACTGGTAGTCTATAACCTCTCAGAGGAATATGAACAGTAGTCTATAATCTATAGAATAGAACTGAACATAACCTCTCATATAATATGAAGAGAGGACCATAACAGTAATATGAATGTTATAGAATAAGGACCAGAACAGTAGTCTGGTAGAAATAGTAGTCCTCTCATATAATATGAACTGTAGTCTATAACCTCTCATATAATATGAACTGTAGTCTAATGTTATAGAATAAGGTCCAGAACAGTAGTCTGAACTGTAGATAATAGAGGAATATGAACTGTAGTCTATAACCTCTCATATAATATGAACTGTAGGTCTATAACAGTAGTCTGAACTGTAGTCTATAATCATATACCAGAACTGTAGTCTATAACCTGTTATATAATATGAACCAGAACATAAGTCTCATAGAGAATAGAGGATATGAACTGTAGTCTATAACCTGTTATATAATATGAAGAGGTCCATAACAGTAATATATGAACTGAGGACCATAACCTCTCATATAATAGAATAGAGGTCTATAACAGTAGTCTGGTAATATGAACTGAGGACTCAGAACAGTCTCATATAATATGAACTGAGAGGTCCATAACAGTAGTCTGGTATATGAACTGTAGCTCCAGAACAGTAATAGAATAGAGCTCTATAACCTAGTCTAATATGAAATGTAGGTCTATAAACATATAATATGATACTGTAGTCTAATGTTATAGAATAGAGGACCAGAACAGTAGTCTATAATGTTATAGAATAGGACCAGAACAGTAGTCTGGTATAGAATATGAACTGGACCATAACCTCTCAGTCTGGTATATGAACTGAGGTCTATAACCAGAACAGTAGTCTGGTATAAATAATATGAACAGAACAGTAGTCTAATGTTATACCTCTCATATAATAGAAAAGTAGTCTACCTGTTATAGAATAGGACCAGAACAGTAGTCTGGTGGAGAATATAACCAGAACAGTAGTCTGGTAGAGAATATAATAGAACTGTAGTCTATAACCTCTCAGAGGACCAGAACAGTAGTCTGGTATAACCTCTCATATAATATGAACTGTAGTCTATAACCTCTCATATAATATGAACCAGAACAGTAACCTCTCAGATAATATGAACCAGAACAGTATAACCTCTCATATAATACCAGAACAGTAGTCTGGTAAGAATATAATATGGACCAGAACAGTAGTCTAATCTTATATAATATGAACTGGACCATAACAGTATCTAATAGAGAATAGAGGTAGGTATAACCAGAACAGTAGTCTGTAGGTCTATAAGGACTCATAATAGTAGTCTATAAGAATAATACCAGAACTGTAGTCTATAATGTTATATGAATAGAGGACCATAACAGTCATATAATATGAACTGTAGGTCCAGAACAGTAGTCATATAATATGAACTAGAGGACCAGAACATAACCTCTCATATAATATAGAGGACAGAACAGTAGTCTAATGTTATAGAACTGTAGGACCAGAACAGTAGTCTAATAGAACTGAGGTCTATAACAGTAGTCTATAATAGAATAGAGGTCCATAACCTCTCAGTAGTCTAATGTTATAGAATAGTAGGACCATAACAGTAGTCTGGTATATAATAGAGGACCAGAACATAACCTCTAATGTTATATGAACTGTAGGACCATAACCTCTCAGTAGTAATATGAAATAGAGGTCTATAACCTAGTCATATGGTATGAACTGAGGACCATAACAGTAGTCTCATATAATACCAGAACAGTAGTCTATAACCTCTGTTATAGAATAGAGGACCAGAACAGTAGTCTAATATGAACTGTAGGACCAGAACAGTAGTCTGGTATAGAATAGTAGGTCTATAACAGTCTCTAATAATATGAACTGTAGGTCCAGAACAGTAGTCTAATATAATAGAACTGTAGCTCCATAACCAGTAGTATAATATGAACTGTAGGTCTATAACAGTAGTCTGGTATAGAATATAATAGAACAGTAGTCTATAATGTTATATAATATGAAGGACCAGAACAGTAGTCTGGTATATGAATAGAGGACTCATAACAGTAGTCTGGTATAGAATAGAGGTCCATAACAGTAGTCTAATGTTATAGAATATGAACTGGACCATAACAGTAGTCTAATGTTATAGAATATAGGACCAGAACAGTAGTCTATAATGTTATAGAATAGAGGACCAGAACAGTAGTCTATAATGTTATAGAATAGGGGACCAGAACAGTAGTCTGGTAAGAGAATAGAGGACCAGAACAGTAGTCTGGTATAGAATAGAGGACCATATAATAGAACAGTAGTCTGGTAGAGAATATAATATGAACAGTAGTCTATAGAGAATATAACCAGAACAGTAGTCTAATGTTATAGAATAGAGGACCAGAACAGTAGTCTGGTAGATGAACTAGAGGACCAGAACAGTAGTCTGGTAGAGAATGGGACCAGAACAGTAGTCTAATGTTATAGAATAGATACCAGAACAGTAGTCTAATGTTATAGAATAGAGGACCAGAACAGTAGTCTGGTATAGAATATGAACCAGAACAGTAGTCTAATGTTATAGAATAGAGGTCCAGAACAGTAGTCTGGTAGAGAATAGAGGACCAGAACAGTAGTCTGGTAGAGAATAGGGACCAGAACAGTAGTCTAATGTTATAGAATAGAGGACCAGAACAGTAGTCTATAATGTTATAGAATAGGGGACCAGAACAGTAGTCTGGTAGAGAATAGAGGACCAGAACAGTAGTCTGGTAGAGAATAGAGGACCAGAACAGTAGTCTGGTAGAGAATAGAGGACCAGAACAGTAGTCTGGTAGAGAATAGAGGACCAGAACAGTAGTCTAATGTTATAGAATAGGGGACCAGAACAGTAGTCTAATGTTATAGAATATGAACTGTAGACCAGAACAGTAGTCTGGTAGATGAATAGAGGTCCAGAACAGTAGTCTGGTAGAGAATAGAGGACCAGAACAGTAGTCTGGTATAGAATAGAGGACCAGAACAGTAGTCTAATGTTATAGAATAGAGGACCGGAACAGTAGTCTGGTAAGATAATAGGGGACCAGAACAGTAGTCTGGTAGAAAATAGAGGACCAGAACAGTAGTCTGATGTTATAGAATAGAGGACCAGAACAGTAGTCTGGTAGAGAATAGAGGACCAGAACAGTAGTCTGGTAGAGAATAGAGGACCAGAACAGTAGTCTGGTAGAGAATAGAGGATAGAACAGTAGTCTAATGTTATAGAATAGAGGACCAGAACAGTAGTCTGGTATAGAATAGAGGACCAGAACAGTAGTCTGGTAGAGAATATAGGACCAGAACAGTAGTCTAATGTTATAGAATAGAGGACCAGAACAGTAGTCTGGTATAGAATAGAGGACCAGAACAGTAGTCTAATGTTATAGAATAGAGGACCAGAACAGTAGTCTGGTATATGAATAGAGGACCAGAACAGTAGTCTGGTAGAATAGAACCAGAACAGTAGTCTAATGTTATAGAATAGAGGACCAGAACAGTAGTCTGGTAGAGAATAGAGGACCAGAACAGTAGTCTGATGTTATAGAATAGAACCAGAACAGTAGTCTGGTAGAGAATAGGACCAGAACAGTAGTCTAATGTTATAGAATAGAGGACCAGAACAGTAGTCTAATGTTATAGAAGAGAGGACCAGAACAGTAGTCTGGTAGACCTCTCATAGGACCAGAACAGTAGTCTGGTAAGAATAGAGGACCAGAACAGTAGTCTAATGTTATAGAATAGAGGACCAGAACAGTAGTCTGGTAGATATGAATAGAGGACAGAACAGTAGTCTGGTATATGAACTGAGAGGACCAGAACAGTAGTCTGGTAGATGAATAGAGGACCAGAACAGTAGTCTGGTAGAGAATAGAGGACCAGAACAGTAGTCTATAGAGAATAGTCTGGTATAATATGAACTATAGGTCTATAACCTCTCATATAGCCTAATATAATATGAACTGTAGCTCTATAACCTCTCATATAATATGAACTGTAGCTCTATAACCTCTCATATAATATGAACTGTAGGTCTATAACCTCTCATATAATATGAACTGTAGGTCTATAACCTCTCATATAATATGAAGCCTCATATAATATGAACTGTAGGTCTATAACCTCTCATATAATATGAACTGTAGGCTCTATAACCTCTCATATAATATGAACTGTAGGTCTATAACCTCTCATATAATATGAAGTCTATAACCTCTCATATAATATGAACTGTAGGTCTATAACCTCTCATATAATATGAACTGTAGGTCTATAACCTCTCATATAGCCTCATATAATATGAACTGTAGGTCTATAACCTCTCATATAATATGAACTGTAGGTCTATAACCTCTCATATAATATGAACTGTAGGTCTATAACCTCTCATATAATATGAACTGTAGGTCTATAACCTCTCATATAGCCTCATATAATATGAACTGTAGGTCTATAACCTCTCATATAATATGAACTGTAGGTCTATAACCTCTCATATAATATGAACTGTAGGTCTATAACCTCTCATATAATATGAACTGTAGGTCTATAACCTCTCATATAATATGAACTGTAGCTCTATAACCTCTCATATAATATGAACTGTAGGTCTATAACCTCTCATATAATATGAACTGTAGGTCTATAACCTCTCATATAATATGAACTGTAGGTCTATAACCTCTCATATAATATGAACTGTAGGTCTATAACCTCTCATATAGCTATAACCTCATATAATATGAACTGTAGCTCTATAACCTCTCATATAATATGAACTGTAGGTCTATAACCTCTCATATAGCTGTAGCTCTCATATCTATAACCTCTCATATAATATGAACTGTAGGTCTATAACCTCTCATATAATATGAACTGTAGTCTATAACCTCATATAATATGAACTGTAGCTCTATAACCTCTCATATAATATGAACTGTAGGTCTATAACCTCTCATATAGCCTATGAACTGTAATATAATATGAACTGTAGGTCTATAACCTCTCATATAATATGAACTGTGGGTCTATAACCTTAAGATTAATTCCTGCAGAGTTAATAATTTATTTGACATTAAAATGATACATCGTAGGTAGCAACATTTGGAGAATTTATTTTCTGAAAATACAGAGACATAAATCTCCTTGTTTCGGTCCAAATGTAATACATTCTTCTCTTTTCTAACCAGTTGTCGGGTTTGTGGATGCGCGCAGGCCGAAGCTCGTTGCCAATGTTACCAAGGTTACCAATGTTACCAAGGTTACCAATGTTACCAAGGTTACCAATGTTACCAAGGTTACCAATGTTACCAATGTTACCAAGGTTACCAATGTTACCAAGGTTACCAATGTTACCAAGGTGATGCCATTAGCAGACGCCCTGAGGCCCCTGATCCAACAACAGGATTACTCTGATATCTGTGCT
Organism: Oncorhynchus keta; assembly: GCF_023373465.1. Classification (NCBI taxonomy): domain Eukaryota; kingdom Metazoa; phylum Chordata; class Actinopteri; order Salmoniformes; family Salmonidae; genus Oncorhynchus; species Oncorhynchus keta. The sequence continues at coordinate 231,019 of NW_026290888.1, forward strand.
GCTGGGACCAGCGTGGAGAAGATGAGGGTTCTGTTCACGGCCGTAGATTCAGGCGGGGAAAAGGTGAAATCTGCTTTTTATACAAGAGTCTGATGAGAGAAGAACCTGATTTAGTCCGAGACATGCTGAAAGCAGAACCTGATCGAGTCATAAATCTACTGGGTGAAGAACTGGGTAAGTCTACCTATGTTGGTCATATATAATAATAATAATAATAATAATAATATATTATTATATATACAGTATATATACAGTATCACTGGGTATATCTCCAAAAAAATATTGTTTTATGTTGTCATAGTTTTCAAATTCAGTTCAGCGTTTCTACAAACTACGGTCTTTACTGGTTGAGCAGCTAAAACCAGGTTTGAGCCGATGTGATAAAATCCATTCATTATTATCATTATATTCACTGGTTCAATCCAAGGTGTTATTAATTTAGAGAGGAAACAGATTTAGTTGGAGATCTTGGTATTCTCTAACTTACTCTGGTCTTTTTAGGTATATCTCCAAAAACAGATGTTGTTGATGATGATCCACCTGGTAAGTTTCTGCCTGTCTTCCTTACTGCCTGCCTGTCTTCCTTACTGCCTGCCTGTCTTCCTTACTGCCTGCCTGTCTTCCTTACTGCCTGCCTGCCTGCCTGCCTGTCTTCCTTACTGCCTGCCTGCCTGCCTGCCTGTCTTCCTTACTGCCTGCCTGTCTGTCTTCCTTTACTGCCTGCCTGTCTTCCTTACTGCCTGCCTGCCTGTCTTCCTTACTGCCTGCCTGCCTGTCTTCCTTACTGCCTGCCTGCCTGTCTTCCTTACTGCCTGCCTGTCTTCCTTACTGCCTGCCTGTCTGTCTTCCTTACTGCCTGCCTGTCTGTCTTCCTTACTGCCTGCCTGTCTGTCTTCCTTACTGCCTGCCTGTCTTCCTTACTGCCTGCCTGTCTGTCTTCCTTACTGCCTGCCCTGTCTTCCTTACTGTCTGCCTGTCTTTCCTTACTGCCTGCCTGTCTTCCTTACTGCCTGCCTGTCTTCCTTACTGCCTGCCTGTCTGTCTTCCTTACTGCCTGCCTGCCTGTCTTCCTTACTGTCTGCCTGTCTTCCTTACTGCCTGCCTGCCTGTCTTCCTTACTGCCTGCCTGCCTGTCTTCCTTACTGCCTGCCTGCCTGTCTTCCTTACTGCCTGCCTGCCTGTCTGTCTTCCTTACTGCCTGCCTGTCTGTCTTCCTTACTGCCTGCCTGCCTGTCTTCCTTACTGCCTGCCTGTCTTCCTTACTGCCTGCCTGCCTGTCTTCCTTACTGCCTGCCTGCCTGTCTGTCTTCCTTACTGCCTGCCTGCCTGTCTGTCTTCCTTACTGCCTGCCTGCCTGTCTTCCTTACTGCCTGCCTGTCTTCCTTACTGCCTGTCTGTCTTCCTTACTGCCTGCCTGCCTGTCTTCCTTACTGTCTGCCTGTCTTCCTTACTGCCTGCCTGCCTGTCTGTCTTCCTTACTGCCTGCCTGTCTTTCTGTCTGTCTTCCTTACTGCCTGCCTGCCTGTCTGTCTCTGTCTGTCTGTCTTCCTTACTGCCTGCCTGCCTGTCTTCCTTACTGCCTGCCTGTCTTCCTTACTGCCTGCCTGCCTGCCTGCCTGTCTTCCTTACTGCCTGCCTGCCTGCCTGCCTGCCTGTCTGTCTGTCTGTCTGTCTCTGACTGTCTGTCTCTGTCTGTCTCTGCCTGTCTGTCTCTGACTGTCTGTCTCTGTCTGTCTCTGCCTGTCTGTCTCTCCGTCCCTCATTCCTGTAACATACAGTAATGTCACATATCAACAACTCCCCGAGACGGGAAAATATTACCAGTTGATGTCACCCACCTCAAGAAATATGTTGTTTGCCACACAGAATGATTTAAATTATTATATATAAGACCTCAGGCTTTATGAGTCTAATGTGTAATTACTGGTCAGGTCTAATGTGTAATTACTGGTCAGGTTATTAATGTTGTTGTCCTCAGGGAGAGAAGACCTCAGGCTTTATGAGTCTAATGTGTAATTACTGGTCAGGTTATTAATGTTGTTGTCCTCAGGTAGAGAAGACCTCAGGCTTTATGAGTCTAATGTGTAATTACTGGTCAGGTTATTAATGTTGTTGTCCTCAGGGAGAGAAGACCTCAGGCTTTATGAGTCTAATGTGTAATTACTGGTCAGGTTATTAATGTTGTTGTCCTCAGGGAGAGAAGACCTCAGCCTTTATGAGTCTAATGTGTAATTACTGGTCAGGTTATTAATGTTGTTGTCCTCAGGTAGAGTAGACCTCAGGCTTTATGAGTCTAATGTGTAATTACTGGTCAGGTTATTAATGTTGTTGTCCTCAGGGAGAGAAGACCTCAGGCTTTATGAGTCTAATGTGTAATTACTGGTCAGGTTATTAATGTTGTTGTCCTCAGGGAGAGAAGACCTCAGGCTTTATGAGTCTAATGTGTAATTACTGGTCAGGTTATTAATGTTGTTGTCCTCAGGGAGAGAAGACCTCAGCCTTTATGAGTCTAATGTGTAATTACTGGTCAGGTTATTAATGTTGTTGTCCTCAGGAGAGAAGACCTCAGGCTTTATGAGTCTAATGTGTAATTACTGGTCAGGTTATTAATGTTGTTGTCCTCAGGTAGAGTAGACCTCAGGCTTTATGAGTCTAATGTGTAATTACTGGTCAGGTTATTAATGTTGTTGTCCTCAGGGAGAGAAGACCTCAGGCTTTATGAGTCTAATGTGTAATTACTGGTCAGGTTATTAATGTTGTTGTTTTTGTTGTTGTTAATGTTGCTATATTTTATTTCAACAGATCAGTCTGGGAGTAACAGAGTTGAAATGATGGAGATGCAACCTTTACTGGGTCCTGGATCAGAGATGGAGAGAGGAGCAAGACAGGCTGTTGATGCTCTAGAAGACCAGGAGAGAGAGGAGGGAAGACCGGCTGTTGATGCTCTAGAAGACCAGGAGAGAGAGGAGGGAAGACCGGCTGTTGATGCTCTAGAAGACCAGGAGAGAGAGGAGGGAAGACCGGCTGTTGATGCTCTAGAAGACCAGGAGAGAAGACAGGCTGTTGATGCTCTAGAAGACCAGAGAGGAGGGAAGACCGGCTGTTGATGCTCTAGAAGACCAGGAGAGAGAGGAGGGAAGACAGGCTGTTGATGCTCTAGAAGACCAGGAGAGAGAGGAGGGAAGACAGGCTGTTGATGCTCTAGAAGACCAGGAGAGAGAGGAGGGAAGACCGGCTGTTGATGCTCTAGAAGACCAGGAGAGAGAGGAGGGAAGACAGGCTGTTGATGCTCTAGAAGACCAGGAGAGAGAGGAGGAAGACAGGCTGTTGATGCTCTAGAAGACCAGGAGAGAGAGGAGGAAGACAGGCTGTTGATGCTCTAGAAGACCAGGAGAGAGAGGAGGGAAGACAGGCTGTTGATGCTCTAGAAGACCAGGAGAGAGAGGAGGGAAGACAGGCTGTTGATGCTCTAGAAGACCAGGAGAGAGAGGCTCTAGAAGACCAGGAGAGAGAGCTCTAGAAGACCAGGAGAGAAGACAGGCTGTTGGTAGGAAGACAGGCTGTTGATGCTCTAGAAGACCAGGAGAGAGAGGAGGGAAGACAGGCTGTTGATGCTCTAGAAGACCAGGAGAGAGAGGAGGGAAGACAGGCTGTTGATGCTCTAGAAGACCAGGAGAGAGAGGAGGAAGACAGGCTGTTGATGCTCTAGAAGACCAGGAGAGAGAGGAGGGAAGACAGGCTGTTGATGCTAGAAGACTAGAAGACCATGAGAGAGAGGAGGGAAGACAGGCTGTTGATGCTCTAGAAGACCAGGAGAGAGGAGGAAGACAGGCTGTTGATGGAGAGAGAGGAGGGAAGACAGGCTGTTGATGCTCTAGAAGACCAGGAGAGAGAGGAGGGAAGATGCTCTAGAAGACCAGGAGAGAGAGGAGGGAAGACAGGCTGTTGATGCTCTAGAAGACCAGGAGAGAGATGAGGGAAGACAGGCTGTTGATGCTCTAGAAGACCAGGAGAGAGATGAGGGAAGACAGGCTGTGATGTTTCTGGGGCTCAGAAAGTCTCCGGTGTGAGAGAGGTTAAAGGTTAAAATGTCCAGAGTCAGAGTCGTGCAGAAGGTGTTGTATGCTGAGGCAGTGAAGAAAGTCGAGGAGGATGGGTCAGAGGGGCAGGGGATGCCTAGAAGACCAGGAGAGAGAGTAGTAGAATTTGTTCCAGCGCATTTAGGGAAGACAGGCTGTGATGTTTCTGGGGCTCAGAAAGTCTCCGGTTAGGTTTTAAAATTCAGAGTCAACAGAAGGTGGTATGCTGAGGCATGAAAAACTGGGTCCCGAGGGGGATCATAAACTACTGCAGCATAAATTTGTTCCAGCGCATTTAGGGAGGCCACGTGATTTATACTTCAGTAAAGGTTATTTAGCATTCATAACAATGGTTATAAAACTGTCCCACATAAACTACTGCAGCATAAATACTGGAGGCTGAGACAGATCTTAGCATTCATAACAATGGCTATAAAACTGTCCCACATAAACTACTGCAGCATAAATACTGGAGGCTGAGACAGATCTTAGCATTCATAACAATGGCTATAAAACTGTCCCACATAAACTACTGCAGCATAAATACTGGAGGCTGAGACAGATCTTAGCATTCATAACAATGGCTATAAAACTGTACCACATAAACTACTGCAGCATAAATACTGGAGGCTGAGACAGATCTTAGCATTCATAACAATGGTTATAAAACTGTCCCACATAAACTACTGCAGCATAAATACTGGAGGCTGAGACAGATCTTAGCATTCATAACAATGGTTATAAAACTGTCCCACATAAACATATTGTAAAAACAACAGGAACAAATAGATGCTGTGGTGGCAACTGCAGAGATGTATTTTGGGGTATATGACATGTACTGGGGGGGGTCCCGTCCTATCAGACAGTTGGCATGGTAAAACGAGCAGACAGGGGTCAAAGTGTGTGGGAATGGGGTATATGAAATGTTGACTTCAGAAGAGTTAGTGTGTCGGGGGGTCCGTCCTATCAGACCATTGGCATGGTGAAACGAGCAGACAGGGGTCAAAGTGTGTGGGAATGGGGTATATGAAATGTTGACTTCAGAAGAGTTAGTGTGTCGAGGGGGGGGTCCGTCCTACCAGACCGTTGGCATGGTAAAACGAGCAGACAGGGGTCAAAGTGTGTGGGAATGGGGTATATGAAATGTTGACTTCAGAAGAGTTAGTGTGTCGAGGGGGGTCCGTCCTATCAAACCGTTGGCATGGTGGAACGAGCAGACAGGGGTCAAAGTGTGTGGGAATGGGGTATATGAAATGTTGACTTCAGAAGAGTTAGTGTGTCGAGGGGGGGGTCCTGTCCTATCAGACAGTTGGCATGGTGAAACGAGCAGACAGGGGTCAAAGTGTGTGGGAATGGGGTATATGAAATGTTGACTTCAGATGAGTTAGTGTGTCGAGGGGGGTAAGTGGCCTTTTAAAAATGAGTGTAGACGGTGATGTCAAGGGGCTCTATTTAATTTATTTCCCAGAGGAACAAGAATAATGAAGAGAATTGAATGTAGATCTTTTTTGCCTTCACCTCCCTTATCTCACCTCATTTGCTCACATTGTATATAGACTTATTTTTCTACTGTATTATTGACTGTATGTTTTGTTTTACTCCATGTTGTTATATATGTGTCGAACTGCTTTGCTTTATCGTGGTCAGGGTCGCAGTTGTAAATGAGAACTTGTTCTGGTTAAATAAAAGGTGAAATAAAAAAAATAAAAAATAAACTGAACTGCCCTCTCACTCCAGTCCGGTAGGTGGCGCTGTATATAAACACACCTAACAGTTGGACGCGATCCGCCAGGAAGAAAGTCCCCGAGTCTGTAGTTGGTTCAACCCTCCCGGGTCTCAGAGGAATGAGAAATGCGTGGTGCTCATAACTAGAGCTGTTGTTTTAAAAAAAATAATGTTTTTTTTTTTTAACGAGTTTTACTTATATAATAACGATTTAAAAAATAAATAAAAAGCCTCCGTTAAAAATCATATGGACAAGACAAGACCGTAAGAATATTATTTTTAAAAAATAAATAATTTTTTAACCGATTTTGCCTCGTCACTTGAAATACCGTTTTGGTACTTCCGGTTGTTGCTGAACCTGGTTGCTAACCAGTTAGCCATGCTAACTATCTAGCCTGTATTCACACGAAAATAGTCAAAATAACAGGACAGGAATAACGCAACGACGAAACTAATAGACGCAGATTCATTCCGTGTCATTTAACTCGTAAAAATTAGTATACATTTACTACTTTGAATCGTCGACTTGTTTTATTTTGTTGGGAAAACAACCCGTTTTAAGTGAGCTAAAGTTGTTCGCCACATCACAACATATAACTACCGTGAGGACGGTCACCGGGAGCCTCCCGGTCCCCGCGTCTACAGACGGACAATTATGGAAGTGAAATAACTATAATTACAACCAACTCCTACATTTTATATTTATATATTATATATATATATCAAATAAAACATGTCAGCCAGTGGTTTCTCCGACCTGCGGGAAAAGCTGACGTCCATGACTCCTCACCGGGACAATTACAAAAACAGAGTTACCGATAAGGACGACAGTTACAAAAATAGGAAAGTTAAAGTTACCGACGGAGGTAGTAGTAACGGGAACGGCCGGAAGCGGAAGCACCGAGATTCCTCCGAGGATGAGGTCGAGCCTGTGGAGTCCCGTGAGCAGGTATGATGATGACCTGCTGTTGACACTGAACTTCTCTGAGATGAATCCAATTCAAAGTATGAATCAATATTTCTGTCTTTTCCCCCACTTTCTTCTCTCTCTCTCTCCATCTCTCTCCCCCTCCATCTCTCTCTCCATCTCTCCATCTCTTTCCCTCCATCTCTCTCTCTCCATCTCTCTCTCTCCATCTCTCTCTCCCTCCATCTCTCTCCCCCTCTCTCCATCTCCATCTCCTTCCATCTCTCCCCCTCTCTCCTCCATCTCTCTCTCCTCCTCTCTCTCTCTCCCTCCATCTCCTCTCTCCTCCATCTCTCTCCCCCTCCATCTCTCTCTCCCTCCATCTCTCTCCCTCCATCTCTCTCTCCCCTCCATCTCTCTCCCCTCCATCTCTCTCTCTCTCCCTCCATCTCTCTCCCCTCCATCTCTCTCCCCCTCCATCTCTCTCTCCCTCCATCTCTCTCCCTCCATCTCTCTCTCCCCTCCTCTCTCCCTCTCTCTCTCCCCCTCCATCTCTCTCCATCTCTCTCTCCCCTCCATCTCTCTCCCCTCCATCTCTCTCTCTCTCCATCTCTCTCCATCTCTCCATATCTCCTCCATCTCTCTCATCTCTCTCTCCCTCCATCTCCCCCCTCCCTCCATCTCTCTCCATCTCTCTCCCCCTCCATCTCTATCTCTCCTCATCTCTCTCCATCCCCTCCATCTCTCTCGCCCTCCCTCCATCTCTCTCTCCATCTCTCTCCCCCTCCATCTCACACTCCCTCCATCTCTCTCTCGCCCTCTCTCTCTCTCTCTCCATCTCCCTCCAGGAGGCGAGGCGTGTCCAGAGTGGCATTGTTCAGGTAGAGGTCTTCTCTAAAGAGGACTGTGATGTCATTGAGGGCAAGATAAATGAGGTGGTTGCTAACGGAGAAGCGGGGCTTTACCGGGAACACACCGTAGATCGGGCACCGCTACGGAACAAATATTTCTTTGGAGAGGTGAAGTCACGCACCTGTTGTTCCTCTCTCAGTCTCTACCCCCCCATCTTCCTCTCCTCATCTCTCTTTTGCTCTGTCTCTAAACCCCTCTCTTCCTCTCTCTGTCTCTAAACCCCTCTCTTCCTCCCTCTCTCTGTCTCTAAACTCCTCTCCTCCTCCCTCTTTCTGTCTCTAAACCCTCTCTCCCTCCCTCTCTGTCTAAACCCCTCTTCCTCCCTCTCTCTGTCTCTAAACCCCTCTCTCCCTCCCTCTCTCTGTCTCTAAACCCCTCTCTTCCTCCCTCTCTCTGTCTCTAAACCCCTCTTCCTCCATCCCTCTCTGTCTCTAAGCCCCTCTCTTCCTCCCTCTCTCTGTCTAAACCCCTCTCTTCCTCCCTCTCTCTGTCTCTAAACCCCTCTCTTCCTCCCTCTCTCTGTCTCTAAACCCCTCTCTTCCTCTCTCTCTCACCTCGTCTCGTCTTCCAGGGCTATACATACGGGGCCCAGCTAGAGAAGTCTTCTCTAAAGAGGACTGTGATGTCATTGAGGGCAAGATAAATGAGGTGGTTGCTAACGGAGAAGCGGGGGCTTTACCGGAACACACCGTAGATCGGGCACCGCTACGGAACCTGAAGTCAGAGAGATTGTACCCTAAAGGAGAGGTAAACCCCGACATCCCGACCTGGGTTCACCTCTCTCTGTCATCACTAAACTGGTCTGTCTCTAAACTCCTCTACCTGAAGGTAATAACTTTTAACCTCTAACATCCTGCTCGTTACCCCAGCCCACTTCCTGTCTCAGATTTGACCTTAACTGTGCTCCAGCCCACTTCCTGTCTCAGATTTGACCTTAAGTGTGCTCCAGCACACTTCCTGTCTCAGATTTTTACCTTAACTGTGCTCCAGCCCACTTCCTGTCTCAGATTGTACCTTAACGTGCTCCAGCCCACTTCCTGTCTCAGATTTGACCTTAACTGTGCTCCAGCCCACTTCCTGTCTCAGATTGTACCTGAACGTGCTCCAGCCCACTTCCTGTCTCAGATTTGACCTTAACTGTGCTCCAGCACACTTCCTGTCTCAGATTTTTACCTTAACTGTGCTCCAGCCCACTTCCTGTCTCAGATTGTACCTTAACGTGCTCCAGCACACTTCCTGTCTCAGATTTCTACCTTAACTGTGCTCCAGCCCACTTCCTGTCTCAGATTTTTACCTTAACTGTGCTCCAGCCCACTTCCTGTCTCAGATTGTACCTTAACGTGCTCCAGCACACTTCCTGTCTCAGATTTTTACCTTAACTGTGCTCCAGCCCACTTCCTGTCTCAGATTGTACCTTAACGTGCTCTAGCCCACTTCCTGTCTCAGATTGTACCATAACGTGCTCTAGCCCACTTCCTGTCTCCAGCCCACTTCCTGTCTCCAGCCCACTTCCTGTCTCCAGCCCACTTCCTGTCTCCAGCCCACTTCCTGTCTCCAGGAAAAGCCTGTTGTTGATGTTGTTTTTTGTCCTGTAGGTTTTGTGAACTCGGCGGTGATCAACGACTACCAACCAGGCGGCTGCATCGTGTCACATGTCGACCCGCTCCACATCTTCGCCCGGCCAATCGTATCCGTGTCCTTCTTCTCAGACTCGGCCCTCTGCTTCGGCTGCCGCTTCCAGTTTAAACCAATCAGAGTGTCCGAGCCCGTCCTGGAGCTTCCTGTCAGGAGAGGAAGTGTTACTGTCCTCAGGTAGGCGAGGGAGGTGGAGAGAGAGAGAGAGAGAGTGTGAGAGGGAGAGGTGTGATGTCATAGTGTTCTCTCTCCTCTCAGTGGCTACGCGGCTGATGACATCACCCACTGTATCCGCCCCCAGGACATCAAGGAGAGACGAGCCGTCATCATCCTCAGGAAGTATGTCTGTCACCATGACAACCAAGAGTTAGCAGGTTGACTGTGGCGTCAGGCTATTGCACTAACTCTCTCGCTGTGTGTGTGTGCAGGACGAGACCAGATGCTCCCCGTGTAGACCAGAGCCCCTCCCCTAACCCCTCCCCTCCTGAGAGACACGCCCCTCTGAAGGCCAAACGCTCTCACCGCAGAGCTGACCCAGACGCTGCACACAGGTACTCACACACTGGGAGACATACACTCACACACAGGACCAGAGCCCCTCCCCTAACTCCTCCTACCTGAGATACAGGACCAGAGCCCCTCCCCTAACTCCTCCTACCTGAGATACAGGACCAGAGCCCCTCCCCTAACTCCTCCTACCTGAGATACAGGACCAGAGCCCCTCCCCTAACTCCTCCTACCTGAGATACAGGACCAGAGCCCCTCCCCTAACTCCTCCTACCTGAGATACAGGACCAGAGCCCCTCCCCTAACTCCTCCTACCTGAGATACAGGACCAGAGCCCCTCCCCTAACTCCTCCTACCTGAGATACAGGACCAGAGCCCCTCCCCCCATGACTCTTAACTCTCTCCTGTCAGACCCTGAGATGGACAGGACCAGAGCCCCTCCCCTAACTCCTCCTAGCAACAGCCTGAGATACAGGACTAGAGCCCTCCCAAGGTCAACTCCTCCTGCCTGACTGGATACAGGACCAGAGCCGTTCTCCCCTAACTCCTCCTGCCTGAGATACAGGACTAGAGCCCCTCCCCTAACTCCTCCTGCCTGAGATACAGGACCAGAGACAGGCCCCTCCCCTGGGAACTCCTCCTGCCTGAGATACAGTCCTAGAGCCCCTCCCTAGTGACTCCAAGACCTCCTGCCTGAGACCCCCTCCATTATAGGACTAGAGTTCCTGGGTCCCCCTGTAACCCTGAACCTTCTGAGATACAGGACCAGATCCCCTCCCCTGAACCCTCCTACCTGAGATATCTGTTCCAGGACCAGATCCCCTGTCACCCTGAACCCTCCTACCTGAGATACAGGACCAGATCCCCTGTCACCCCCATAACTCTTCTTCAGTGATCTCTCTGTCAGAACCGAGGGTTCTGGAGATGGATAAGGAGGAGTATCTGTTCCTCCTCCTCTTTGTCCCTGAACCATTATCATCTGTTCCTGGGTAGCAACAGCTACCCTGAGAACTACCGGAGGCGGAGCCTGGGACGTGATCTACCGTGTCACGAACCATTAAGGTCAAGATGCTGACGTCACTGAACACCGGACTGGACCAGATAGGGAGGAGGTAGTGTGTGTTGTGTGTGTGTGTACCCTGTGTGTATGTGTAGTGTCTGTTCCTGTGTGTGTGTGTGTGTGTGTGTGAGGTGTATCTGTTCCTGGGTGTGATCTACCCTGTCACCCTGAACCATTATGTGTGTAGTATCTGTTCCTGGGTCAGTGATCTACCCTGTCACCCTGAACCATTATAGGGAGGTAGTATCTGTTCCTGTCAGTGAAACCCTGTCCCCCTGAACCATGCTAGGGATGGATGGAACATCTGTTCCTGGGCTGTCAGCCAATCAGAGACTGAACCTGAGGGAGGGGGGGGATCTACCCTGTCACCCTAAGACCATTATGGGAAGTTCTGTTCCTGGGTCAGTGATCTACCCTGTCACCCTGAACCCTGTTGTCAGTGATCTACCCTGTCACCCTGAACCATTACGCTGGGTCAGTGATCACCCTGTCCCCATGTCCTAGTAAAGTGTTTCCTGGGTCAGTGATCTACCCTGTCAGTCCAAGACCATTTATTTTTCAGGGTGTGATCCCCTGTCACCCCCTCCATTATAGAGAGGTAGTATCTGTTCCTGGGTCAGTGATCTACCCTGTCACCCTGAACCATTATAGGGAGGAGGTAGTATCTGTTCCTGGGTCAGTGATCTACCCTGTCACCCTGAACCATTATAGGGAGGTAGTATCTGTTCCTGGGTCAGTGATCTACCCTGTCACCCTGAACCATTATAGGAGGTAGTATCTGTTCCTGGGTCAGTGATCTACCCTGTCACCCTGAACCATTATAGGGAGGAGGTAGTATCTGTTCCTGGGTCAGTGATCTACCCTGTCACCCTGAACCATTATAGGGAGGTAGTATCTGTTCCTGGGTCAGTGATGTCACCAATTCTCAGGTGCTGATTTGGCCCGTAGGGTTAATGAAACGGGGTGGAGAGGAGTCACGGCAGCACGTTTTTCAACCCCCCCCTCCTCCCTCCGGAACTTTTAATTAAGGGTGTAACCGTGGTTACAGCTGAACACCTGACCAGGGGGCCACGTTCAGTCGCCGAACGTTGTGAAACGTTGTGAAACGTGAGCAGCTAGAAATGTCACGGATAGAGCCGACCACGGTTCCTCATTCTACGTCTGTCAGAGAGGCGTGTTTCTTCTACACAGCATATTTCTACCTGAACAACTTTCTGTTGCATATTCTAGAAAACATATATCTATGCTATATCCCTTTTTATTGTTCAGCTCAAACGGCATCCTGTTCCCTAGGTAACACTACTACTGGCCAGAGGGGTCAGCCACCTCATCAGAACCTAATATCTAACAAATTACACAACAAACACCTAATTAACACCTAAAACATAGTGGCTAAAGTAGTGCACTATAATAGGGAACAGGGAGCTGTTCGGGAGTGGGCTGACCTCTTAGTGTGTCCATGACGATATGTATGTAACATGGTTTGTAATAAGATGTACAGTTTAAAGACCATTTATGAACAGAGCTGACTGACTGGCTGGTTTACTGCCTGTTACACAGAGGAACCGTGGACTGTATAACATGTCCTATTGGTACACTGGGGGGGTAGCCCAATGGGTCCTGGTCAAACCTAGTTCACTACAGGAAGCCATTTGGGATGCATGTGAGTGTGGGGGGGTTTGTTCAATGAAGCCCTGTTGTAAACCTGCTGTTCGACCAGGGGGGTTTGTTCAGTGAAGCCCTGTTGTCAACCTGCTGTTCGACCAGGGGGGTTTGTTCAGTGAAGCCCTGTTGTAGTAAACCTGCTGTTCGACTGACAGGGTCTATGTATAAAGAACTGTGGACTGATACATAATAGTAATGATCTGTTTAGGTTTTAGTTTAAACTGTAAAAAAATGAACTGTTCCACAAAAATGCTTCCGTTTTAAAATAATATCTTCCTAAACTGTTTCTCTTCTTATTGGACTGAGTGGTTGTAAAGTTCTACTCCTGAGAGAGGTGGACCGGACCAGAGTGGGACAGGACCAGAGTTAGTGGTTGTAAAGTTCTACTCCTGGGAGAGGTGGACCGGACCAGAGTGGGACTGGACCAGTTAGTGGGACCTGGGACCAGTGGACCGGACCGGACCAGAGTGGGACCGGACCAGAGTTAGTGGTTGTAAAGTTCTACTCCTGGGAGGTGGAGGTGGGACAGGACCAGAGTGGGACAGGACCAGAGTTAGTGGTTGTAAAGTTCTACTCCTGGGAGAGGTGGGACAGGACCAGAGTGGGACCGGACCAGAGTTAGTGGTTGTAAAGTTCTACTCCTGGGAGAGGTGGACCGGACCGGACCAGAGTGGGACCGGACCAGAGTTAGTGGTTGTAAAGTTCTACTCCTGAGAGAGGTGGACCGGACCAGAGTGGGACAGGACCAGAGTGGGACAGGACCAGAGTTAGTGGTTGTAAAGTTCTACTCCTGGGAGAGGTGGACCGGACCAGAGTGGGACAGGACCAGAGTTAGTGGTTGTAAAGTTCTACTCCTGGGAGAGGTGGACCGGACCAGAGTGGGACAGGACCAGAGTGACAGGACCAGAGTTAGTGGTTGTAAAGTTCTACTCCTGGGAGAATTGGACAGGCTCAATAGGACAGGTCTAGGTCCAGAGTGACAGGCTCAATAGGACAGGTCTAGGTCCAGAGTGACAGGCTCAATAGGACAGGTCTAGGTCCAGAGTGACAGGCTCAGCAGGACAGGTCTAGGTCCAGAGTGACAGGCTCAGCAGGACAGGTCTAGGTCCAGAGTGACAGGCTCAACGGGACAAGTCTAGGTCCAGAGTGACAGGCTCAGCAGGACAGGTCTAGGTCCAGAGTGACAGGCTCAGCAGGACAGGTCTAGGTCCAGAGTGACAGGCTCAACGGGACAAGTCTAGGTCCAGAGTGACAGGCTCAACGGGACAAGTCTAGGTCCAGAGTGACAGGCTCAACGGGACAAGTCTAGGTCCAGAGTGACAGGCTCAACTGGACAGGTCTAGGTCCAGAGTGACAGGCTCAACTGGACAAGTCTAGGTCCAGAGTGACATGCTCAACTGGACAGGTCTAGGTCCAGAGTGACAGGCTCAGCAGGACAGGTCTAGGTCCAGAGTGACAGGCTCAACTGGACAGGTCTAGGTCCAGAGTGACAGGCTCAACTGGACAGGTCTAGGTCCAGAGTGACAGGCTCAACGGGACAAGTCTAGGTCCAGAGTGACAGGCTCAACGGGACAAGTCTAGGTCCAGAGTGACAGGCTCAACGGGACAGGTCTAGGTCCAGAGTGACAGGCCCAGGGTGACAAGTCTAGGTCCAGAGTGACAGGCTCAACGGGACAAGTCTAGGTCCAGAGTGACAGGCCCAGAGAGAGTGACAGGCCCAGAGAGAGTGACAGGCCCAGAGAGAGTGACAGGCCCAGGGAGAGTGACAGGCCAGGGAGAGTGACAGGCTCAATAGGACAGGTCTAGGTCCAGAGTGACAGGCTCAGCAGGACAGGTCTAGGTCCAGAGTGACAGGCCCAGGGTGACAAGTCTAGGTCCAGAGTGACAGGCCCAGGGTGACAAGTCTAGGTCCAGAGTGACAGGCCCAGAGAGAGTGACAGGCCCAGAGAGAGTGACAGGCCCAGGGAGAGTGACAGGCCCAGAGATGCACATGGAGAGCGAATATGAATGACATGCATGTCAATCTCTCCTGGCTCAAAGTAGAGTAGAGGTTGACTTTATCACTACTTGTTTTTCTAAGAGGTATTGACATGCTGAATGCACCGAGCTCTCTGTTTAAGACACAAGACATGCCACCAGAGGTCTGTTTAAACTACTGGCACACAGCTCAGACACCCACCCCACAAGACATGCCACCAGAGGTTTCTTCACAGTCCCCCAAGTCCAGAACAGACCATGGGAGGCGCACAGTGCTCCATAGAGCCATGAATACATGGAACTCTATTCCACATCAGGTAACTGATGCAGCAGTAGAATCACATTTAAATAACAGGTAAAAATGTTGCTGGACCCAGGAAGAGTAGCTGCTGCCTTGGCAGGAACTAATGGGGATCTATAATAAACCCCAGGAAGAGTAGCTGCTGCCTTGGCAGGAACTAATGGGGATCCATAATAAACCCCAGGAAGAGTAGCTGCTGCCTTGGCAGGAACTAATGGGGATCCATAATAAACCCCAGGAAGAGTAGCTGCTGCCTTGGCAGGAACTAATGGGGATCCATAATAAACACCAGGAAGAGTAGCTGCTGCCTTGGCAGGAACTAATGGGGATCCATAATAAACCCCAGGAAGAGTAGCTGCTGCTTTGGCAGGAACTAATGGGGATCCATAATAAACCCCAGGAAGAGTAGCTGCTGCCTTGGCAGGAACTAATGGGGATCCATAATAAACCCCAGGAAGAGTAGCTGCTGCCTTGGAACTAATGGGGAATAATAAACCCCAGGAAGGGATCCATATGGGGATAAACCCCAGGAAGAGTAGCTGCTGCCTTGGCAGGAACTAATGGGGATCCATAATAAACCCCAGGAAGAGTAGCTGCTGCCTTGGCAGGAACTAATGTGGATCCATAATAAACCCCAGGAAGAGTAGCTGCTGCAGGAACTAATGGGGATCCATAATAAACCCCAGGAAGAGTAGCTGCTGCAGGAACTAATGGGGATCCATAATAAACCCCAGGAAGAGTAGCTGCCTTGCAGGAACTAATGGGGATCCATAATAAACCCCAGGAAGAGTAGCTGCTGCCTTGGCAGGAACTAATGGGGATCCATAATAAACCCCAGGAAGAGTAGCTGCTGCCTTGACAGGAACTAATGGGGATCCATAATAAACACAACAACAAAGATGAAAAACGCGGGATTATACGGTAATTAATGATCAAAACCAGGTCGAATTAATGTTCTCCGCAAATTGAAAAGGTAATACCGCGTTCACGTACTAGTAAATACTAGGAAACTCTGAAATGTCCAACTTGCTAACTGGTTGAACGCAGGCAAATGTATAACTACAACCAGTTAGCAGGTCGGAAATGTCCCAGTTCCGACTAAATTATGTTTTACACACAATAAATGTATGCGTGTTGTTTGGGTAAAATAGAAATAAATACAACTCCCACCCCTTCAGCTGCAAAGACCCCAAACGTCAACGTCAGAACATAACGTCTCCTGCCATTGGTCCGCCTGGTTGTCAATTACATGGACAATGTAATGGGCGTGTTCCTCTGACATTTTTTATTAACAACAAATCAATACATAAAGCACACGAGGGAACACAAGCATACATAGATTACAAACAATGGACAATCGAGCTAGGGGGTACAATATCACATTACAATTACACAAGGACCTTAAGGAATATGCATATACCTACAATTCTAACAGCTTTTTTGTCCCGCCTGCCAGATCTTACAACCGTGACAGGTATTTTACGTGTCATCTAAGAACATTATTTATTTATTTATTTATTTTGAAATCTAAGAACATTATATATATATATATATATATTTTTTTTAAATATGTTTTAATATATTTTACATTTTTAATCTAAGAACATTATATATATATTTAAAATAAAATATGTTTTAATATATTTGACATTTTTAATCTAAGAACATTATATATATATATTTAAAATAAAATATGTTTTAATATATTTGACATTTTTAATCTAAGAACATTATATATATATATTTAAAATAAAATATGTTTTAATATATTTTACATTTTTAATCTAAGAACATTATATATATATATTTAAAATAAAATATGTTTTAATATATTTGACATTTTTAATCTAAGAACATTATGTCCGCGGGGGGATCCGACCCTAGGTTACGGTAACTATGTATGACGTGGGTTCTTTTCATGGTGACAGAAAATCAAAACACAAGATATTTACATGGTCGACGAGTCGGCTAAATAACGCTGCTTTTATATTTTGATTTTAACAAAATGGATTGGAGTTTGAATACAATATAGCAGAAGTTGTAGATTGGTGAGTTGTCCCCGAACAGCTAAGCTAAATGATAACAACAGCTGGAGCTAGCTAACGTAATGTGGCTAACTTAGCTAGCTAACGTAATGTGGCTAACTTAACCTAGCTAACGTAATGTGGCTAACTTAACCTGCTAACGTAATGTGGCTAACTTAGCTAGCTAACGTAATGTGGCTAACTTAGCTAGCTAACGTAATGTGGCTAACTTAGCTAGCTAACGTAATGTGGCTAACTTAACCTGCTAACGTAATGTGGCTAACTTAGCTAGCTAACGTAATGTGGCTAACTTAACCTGCTAACGTAATGTGGCTAACTTAACCTGCTAACGTAATGTGGCTAACTTAACCTGCTAACGTAATGTGGCTAACTTAACCTAGCTAACGTAATGTGGCTAACTTAACCTGCTAACGTAATGTGGCTAACTTAACCTGCTAACGTAATGTGGCTAACTTAACCTGCTAACGTAATGTGGCTAACTTAACCTGCTAACGTAATGTGGCTAACTTAACCAGCTAACGTAATGTGGCTAACTTAACCTGCTAACGTAATGTGGCTAACTTAACCTGCTAACGTAATGTGGCTAACTTAACCTGCTAACGTAATGTGGCTAACTTAACTAGCTACATGGCTAACTGGTTTGTCTTGTTCGGATGCAAAACAACAGTTTTGTCCCGCCCATGTTGATGTGCGGTGAGATCCGGGTCGCTGTCTTTTCACAGTAACATTACAGCGTTTTTACGAATAGTTGATTTACTGCTAACCAGCTAACCTAGCTAGTTTCAAAACAAACATTTCAATGTACGGCGCCCATCCCACCTAACCAGACCAGCTGCAATTAAACACTGGGCGAAGGGGAGATAAACAGAGACGGTTCACCTCTATTAGCTTTGTAACTACTATCTCAGGCTGAACATATACTAGCTAGCTATCACACACGTCCTCCTCTTAACATTGTCAATAGATATGGCTACAGCGAGTTAGATATATCGACCCCGTTATGTTGATGTGTGTTATTGTACTGGAAAAGGGTCAACATTTGGTGAATGAATAGCTCGCTGATCAGCTGATGCCTGGAATTTGGAATTGGACAACGTGTCTCGGGTTGCACATACTGACACAGGGAGAATAAGTAAATACGGTCCATGGCAGATACATATGTAGAGAGTTTGGACTTTAAGCTTCTGGTCCCTGGTAGTTGGTTGGTTGGTGCTTGTTATATCTGAGCAGGTCCAGGAATATAATGTGACCTGCACAAATGGAGCTCATCTCAGTCTTTAAATAGACTGGTCTGAATCCCAAATGACACCCATTTCCCTATATAGTGCACTACTTTTGGCCAGGGCCCATAGCACTCTTTTCCCTATATAGTGCACTACTTTTGGCCAGGGCCCATAGCACCCTTTTCCCTATATAGTGCACTACTTTTGGCCAGGGCCCATAGAGAATAGGGTGCCATTTGGGATGAAGTCTTGGGCTCCGTCCAGTGCCAGGGTAGCCAAGGGGACATCCTATGATCTGACTCTGCTTTCTGTCAGAGTGATCTGCTGAGGCTATTTCTGTCTGCCAGGTGCAGCAGGAGAGAAATATGACACCAACAGAAAACGGTCACGTAGAGCTGGGAAAGGAAAGTGTGACACAGGCCTGTCAGTCAACACCAGAGATAGGACTGGTTCAGTCTCCGGGACCTAGACCTGTCACCTCCTATCTCTGGTGTTGACTGATAGGACTGGTTCAGTCTCCGGGACCTAGACCTGTCACCTCCTATCTCTGGTGTTGACTGACAGGACTGGTTCAGTCTCCGGGACCTAGACCTGTCATCTCCTGTCTCTGGTGTTGACTGGTTCAGTCTCCGGGACCTAGACCTGTCACCTCCTATCTCTGGTGTTGACTGACAGGACTGGTTCAGTCTCTAGGACCTGGACCTGTCACCTCCTATCCCTGGTGTTGACTGGATCAGTCTCTAGGACCTAGACCTGTCACCTCCCATCTCTGGTGTTGACTGACAGGACTGGTTCAGTCTCTAGGACCTAGACCTGTCACCTCCTATCTCTGGTGTTGACTGGACTGGTTCAGTCTCTAGGACCTAGACCTGTCACCTCCTATCTCTGGTGTTGACTGGTTCAGTCTCTAGGACCTAGACCTGTCACCTCCTATCTCTGGTGTTGACTGACAGGACTGGTTCAGTCTCTAGGACCTGGACCTGTCACCTCCTATCTCTGGTGTTGACTGGTTCTGTCTCTAGGACCTAGACCTGTCACCTCCTGTCTCTGGTGTTGACTGACAGGACTGGTTCAGTCTCTAGGACCTAGACCTGTCACCTCCTATCTCTGGTGTTGACTGACAGGACTGGTTCAGTCTCTGGACCTAGACCTGTCACCTCCTATCTCTGGTGTTGACTGGTTCAGTCTCTAGGACCTAGACCTGTCACCTCCTATCTCTGGTGTTGACTGACAGGACTGGTTCAGTCTCTAGGACCTAGACCTGTCACCTCCTATCTCTGGTGACCTTGACTGATCTCTGGTGGACTGGTTCAGTCTCTAGAACCTAGACCTGTCACCTCCTATCTCTGGTGTTGACTGGTTCAGTCTCTAGGACCTAGACCTGTCACCTCCTATCTCTGGTGTTGACTGACAGGACTGGTTCAGTCTCTAGGACCTAGACCTGTCATCTCCTATCTCTGGTGTTGACTGGTTCAGTCTCTAGGACCTAGACCTGTCACCTCCTATCTCTGGTGTTGACTGGTTCAGTCTCTAGGACCTAGACCTGTCACCTCCTATCTCTGGTGTTGACTGGTTCAGTCTCTAGGACCTAGACCTGTCACCTCCTATCTCTGGTGTTGACTGACAGGACTGGTTCAGTCTCTAGGACCTGGACCTGTCACCTCCTATCTCTGGTGTTGACTGACAGGACTGGTTCTGTCTCTAGGACCTAGACCTGTCACCTCCTATCTCTGGTGTTGACTGACAGGACTGGTTCAGTCTCTAGGACCTAGACCTGTCACCTCCTATCTCTGGTGTTGACTGGTTCAGTCTCCGGGACCTAGACCTGTCACCTCCTATCTCTGGTGTTGACTGGTTCAGTCTCTAGACCTAGACCTGTCACCTCCTATCTCTGGTGTTGACTGGTTCAGTCTCTAGGACCTAGACCTGTCACCTCCTATCTCTGGTGTTGACTGGTTCAGTCTCTAGGACCTAGACCTGTCACCTCCTATCTCTGGTGTTGACTGACAGGACTGGTTCAGTCTCTAGGACCTAGACCTGTCACCTCCTGTCTCTGGTGTTGACTGACAGGTCTGGTTCAGTCTCTAGGACCTAGACCTGTCACCTCCTATCTCTGGTGTTGACTGGTTCAGTCTCTAGGACCTAGACCTGTCACCTCCTATCTCTGGTGTTGACTGGTTCAGTCTCTAGGACCTAGACCTGTCACCTGTCTCTGGTGTTGACTGACAGGTCTGGTTCAGTCTCTAGGACCTAGACCTGTCACCCCTGTCTCTGGTGTTGACTGACAGGTCTGGTTCAGTCTCTAGGACCTAGACCTGTCACCTCCTATCTCTGGTGTTGACTGACAGGACTGGTTCAGTCTCTAGAACCTAGACCTGTCACCTCCTATCTCTGGTGTTGACTGGTTCAGTCTCTAGGACCTAGACCTGTCACCTCCTATCTCTGGTGTTGACTGATAGGACTGGTTCAGTCTCTAGGACCTAGACCTGTCACCTCCTATCTCTGGTGTTGACTGGTTCAGTCTCTAGGACCTAGACCTGTCACCTCCTATCTCTGGTGTTGACTGACAGGTCTAGGTTCTGGAGACTGCACCAGTCGTATACAGTACCAGTCAAAAGTTTGGACATTGTAGAATAATAATGAAGGCAAAAATCATGGTTTGTGCTTAGTGGGACTATAATTTGTTTTTCAACAGGACAATGACCCAACACACCTCCAGGCTATGTAAGGGCTATTTGACCAAGAAGGAGAGTGATGGAGTGCTGCATCAGATGACCTGGCCTCCACAATCACCCGACCTCAACCCAATTGAGATGGTTTGGGATGAGTTGGACCGCAGAGTGAAGGAAAAACAGCCAACAAGTGCTCAGCATATGTGGGAACTCCTTCAAGACTGTTGTAAAAGCATTCCTCATGAAGCTGGTTGAGAGAATTCCAAGAGTGTGCAAAGCTCTCATCAAGGCAAAGGGTGGCAACTTTGAAGAATCTAACATATATTTTGATTTAAAACATTTTTTTTTTTTACTACATGATTCCATATGTGTTTTTTTCATAGTTTTGATGTCTTCACTATTATTCTACAATGTAGAAAATAGTAAAAAATAAAGAAAAACCCTTGAATGAGGAGGTGTGTCTAAACTTTTGACTCGTACTGTATATATTTTTAAATTCCAGTCGGATAAACACTCCAAACCCGACTGCTCAGAGGCGTCTGCAAGGTCCTAAAGCCTCGTTTTGTATCACATTCCAATGATAAAACTGGAGGGGGACAAAAATGCCATTTCAGAATGTGGGGTGGGGGGGCATCTCCCCAGTGAAAGTTACGCCCCTGCTTATACATATATATCCCTCCACAGAAACAGAAAGTCATCTCTCTCTGTTTCTTGTTTCTATCAGGTGACTCTGCGGGACAGGAAGTGATGGACTTCCGGTGGGGGAGGAGCCGGGGCGAGGAGGGCATCGCCGTGGTGATAAACTTCCTGCTGGCTAATGCCCGATTGGTCCTGGGAGTGGGAGGGGCCGCGGTGCTGGGCATCGCTACGTTGGCTGTCAAGAGGGTGAGAGAGACTTTCATCCGACTGGAAAAAATAATCTTGCATCATAATTACTCATTATATTTTACATTACATTTAAGTCATTTAGCAGACGCTCTTATCCAGAGCGACTTACAAATTGGTGCATTCACCTTATGACATCCAGTGGAACAGCCACTTTACAATAGTGCATCTAAATCTTAAAGGGGGGTGAGAAGGATTACTTATCCTATCCTAGGCATTACCGTTTTGTAGGTATTTAAGTCAGTCACAATTTACCCACAATGCATCACAGATTTTATGCGCTCAAACAGGGCCTGTGTGTGTGTGAGAGAGCGCATATGTGTGTGTCTGAACGATGGTAGTTCAGGTTTATAATGTGTCTGTAGTTGACACAACGTGCAGGTTTATAATGTGTCTGTAGTTGATACAACATGCAGGTTTATAATGTGTCTGTAGTAGATACAACGTGCAGGTTTATAATGTGTCTGTAGTTGATACAACGTGCAGGTTTATAATGTGTCTGTAGTTGATAGAACATGCAGGTTTATAATGTGTCTGTAGTTGATACAACGTGCAGGTTTATAATGTGTCTGTAGTTGATACAACATGCAGGTTTATAATGTGTCTGTAGTTGATACAACATGCAGGTTTATAATGTGTCTGTAGTTGATACAACGTGCAGGTTTATAATGTGTCTGTAGTTGATACAACGTGCAGGTTTATAATGTGTCTGTAGTTGATACAACGTGCAGGTTTATAATGTGTCTGTAGTAGTTGATACAACGTGCAGGTTTATAATGTGTCTGTAGTTGATACAACGTGCAGGTTTATAATGTGTCTGTAGTTGATACAACGTGCAGGTTTATAATGTGTCTGTAGTTGATACAACGTGCAGGTTTATAATGTGTCTGTAGTTGATACAACGTGCAGGTTTATAATGTGTCTGTAGTTGATAGAACATGCAGGTTTATAATGTGTCTGTAGTTGATACAACGTGCAGGTTTATAATGTGTCTGTAGTTGATACAACATGCAGGTTTATAATGTGTCTGTAGTTGATACAACATGCAGGTTTATAATGTGTCTGTAGTTGATACAACGTGCAGGTTTATAATGTGTCTGTAGTTGATACAACGTGCAGGTTTATAATGTGTCTGTAGTTGATACAACATGCAGGTTTATAATGTGTCTGTAGTTGATACAACATGCAGGTTTATAATGTGTCTGTAGTTGATACAATGTGCAGGTTTATAATGTGTCTGTAGTTGATACAACGTGCAGGTTTATAATGTGTCTGTAGTTGATACAACGTGCAGGTTTATAATGTGTCTGTAGTTGATACAACGTGCAGGTTTATAATGTGTCTGTAGTTGATACAACGTGCAGGTTTATAATGTGTTTGTGTCTGTAGTTGATAGAACGTGCAGGTTTATAATGTGTCTGTAGTTGATACAACGTGCAGGTTTATAATGTGTCTGTAGTTGATACAACGTGCAGGTTTATAATGTGTCTGTAGTTGATACAACGTGCAGGTTTATAATGTGTCTGTAGTTGATACAACGTGCAGGTTTATAATGTGTCTGTAGTTGATACAACGTGCAGGTTTATAATGTGTCTGTAGTTGATACAACGTGCAGGTTTATAATGTGTCTGTAGTTGATACAACGTGCAGGTTTATAATGTGTCTGTAGTTGATACAACGTGCAGGTTTATAATGTGTCTGTAGTTGATACAACTGCAGGTTTATAATGTGTCTGTAGTTGATACAACATGCAGGTTTATAATGTGTCTGTAGTTGATACAACGTGCAGGTTTATAATGTGTCTGTAGTTGATACAACATGCAGGTTTATAATGTGTCTGTAGTTGACACAACGTGCAGGTTTATAATGTGTCTGTAGTTGATACAACATGCAGGTTTATAATGTGTCTGTAGTAGATACAACGTGCAGGTTTATAATGTGTCTGTAGTTGATACAACGTGCAGGTTTATAATGTGTCTGTAGTTGATACAACATGCAGGTTTATAATGTGTCTGTAGTTGATACAACGTGCAGGTTTATAATGTGTCTGTAGTTGATACAACGTGCAGGTTTATAATGTGTCTGTAGTTGATATAATGTGTCTGTAGTTGATACAACGTGCAGGTTTATAATGTGTCTGTAGTTGACACAACGTGCAGGTTTATAATGTGTCTGTAGTTGACACAACGTGCAGGTTTATAATGTGTCTGTAGTTGATACAACGTGCAGGTTTATAATGTGTCTGTAGTTGACACAACGTGCAGGTTTATAATGTGTCTGTAGTTATAATGTGATACAACGTGCAGGTTTATAATGTGTCTGTAGTTGATACAACGTGCAGGTTTATAATGTGTCTGTAGTTGATAGAATGTGCAGGTTTATAATGTGTCTGTAGTTGATATAATGTGTCTGTAGTTGATACAACGTGCAGGTTTATAATGTGTCTGTAGTTGATACAACGTGCAGGTTTATAATGTGTCTGTAGTTGACACAACGTGCAGGTTTATAATGTGTCTGTAGTTGATACAACGTGCAGGTTTATAATGTGTCTGTAGTTGACACAACGTGCAGGTTTATAATGTGTCTGTAGTTGATACAACGTGCAGGTTTATAATGTGTCTGTAGTTGATACAACGTGCAGGTTTATAATGTGTCTGTAGTTGATACAACGTGCAGGTTTATAATGTGTCTGTAGTTGACACAACATGCAGGTTTATAATGTGTCTGTAGTTGATAGAATGTGCAGGTTTATAATGTGTCTGTAGTTGATACAACGTGCAGGTTTATAATGTGTCTGTAGTTGACACAACGTGCAGGTTTATAATGTGTCTGTAGTTGATACAACGTGCAGGTTTATAATGTGTCTGTAGTTGACAACGTGCAGGTTTATAATGTGTCTGTAGTTGATACAACGTGCAGGTTTATAATGTGTCTGTAGTTGATACAACGTGCAGGTTTATAATGTGTCTGTAGTTGACACAACGTGCAGGTTTATAATGTGTCTGTAGTTGATACAACGTGCAGGTTTATAATGTGTCTGTAGTTGATACAACGTGCAGGTTTATAATGTGTCTGTAGTTGATACAATGTGCAGGTTTATAATGTGTCTGTAGTTGATACAACGTGCAGGTTTATAATGTGTCTGTAGTTGATACAACGTGCAGGTTTATAATGTGTCTGTAGTTGATACAACATGCAGGTTTATAATGTGTCTGTAGTTGATACAACGTGCAGGTTTATAATGTGTCTGTAGTTGATACAACGTGCAGGTTTATAATGTGTCTGTAGTTGATACAACGTGCAGGTTTATAATGTGTCTGTAGTTGATAGAACGTGCAGGTTTATAATGTGTCTGTAGTTGATACAACGTGCAGGTTTATAATGTGTCTGTAGTTGATACAACGTGCAGGTTTATAATGTGTCTGTAGTTGATACAACGTGCAGGTTTATAATGTGTCTGTAGTTGATACAACGTGCAGGTTTATAATGTGTCTGTAGTTGATACAACGTGCAGGTTTATAATGTGTCTGTAGTTGATACAACGTGCAGGTTTATAATGTGTCTGTAGTTGATACAACGTGCAGGTTTATAATGTGTCTGTAGTTGATACAACGTGCAGGTTTATAATGTGTCTGTAGTTGATACAACGTGCAGGTTTATAATGTGTCTGTAGTTGATACAACGTGCAGGTTTATAATGTGTCTGTAGTTGATACAACGTGCAGGTTTATAATGTGTTTGTGTCTGTAGTTGATAGAACGTGCGGGTTTATAATGTGTCTGTAGTTGATACAACGTGCAGGTTTATAATGTGTCTGTAGTTGATACAACGTGCAGGTTTATAATGTGTCTGTAGTTGATACAACATGCAGGTTTATAATGTGTCTGTAGTTGATACAACGTGCAGGTTTATAATGTGTCTGTAGTTGATATAATGTGTCTGTAGTTGATACAACGTGCAGGTTTATAATGTGTTTGTGTCTGTAGTTGATACAACGTGCAGGTTTATAATGTGTCTGTAGTTGACACGACGTGCAGGTTTATAATGTGTCTGTAGTTCCACAACGTGCAGGTTTATAATGTGTCTGTAGTTGATACAACGTGCAGGTTTATAATGTGTCTGTAGTTGACACAACGTGCAGGTTTATAATGTGTCTGTAGTTGATACAACGTGCAGGTTTATAATGTGTCTGTAGTTGATACGTGCAGGTTTATAATGTGTCTGTAGTTGATACAACGTGCAGGTTTATAATGTGTCTGTAGTTGATACAACGTGCAGGTTTATAATGTGTCTGTAGTTGATACAACGTGCAGGTTTATAATGTGTCTGTAGTTGATACAACGTGCAGGTTTATAATGTGTCTGTAGTTGATACAACGTGCAGGTTTATAATGTGTCTGTAGTTGATACAACGTGCAGGTTTATAATGTGTCTGTAGTTGCAGGTTTATACGTGCAGGTTTATAATGTGTCTGTAGTTGATACAACGTGCAGGTTTATAATGTGTCTGTAGTTGATACAACGTGCAGGTTTATAATGTGTCTGTAGTTGATACAACGTGCAGGTTTATAATGTGTCTGTAGTTGATACAACGTGCAGGTTTATAATGTGTCTGTAGTTGATACAACGTGCAGGTTTATAATGTGTCTGTAGTTGATACAACGTGCAGGTTTATAATGTGTCTGTAGTTGATACAACGTGCAGGTTTATAATGTGTCTGTAGTTGATACAACGTGCAGGTTTATAATGTGTCTGTAGTTGATACAACGTGCAGGTTTATAATGTGTCTGTAGTTGATACAACGTGCAGGTTTATAATGTGTCTGTAGTTGATACAACGTGCAGGTTTATAATGTGTCTGTAGTTGATACAACGTGCAGGTTTATAATGTGTCTGTAGTTGATACAACGTGCAGGTTTATAATGTGTCTGTAGTTGATACAACGTGCAGGTTTATAATGTGTCTGTAGTTGATACAACGTGCAGGTTTATAATGTGTCTGTAGTTGATACAACGTGCAGGTTTATAATGTGTCTGTAGTTGATACAACGTGCAGGTTTATAATGTGTCTGTAGTTGATACAACGTGCAGGTTTATAATGTGTCTGTAGTTGACACAACGTGCAGGTTTATAATGTGTCTGTAGTTGATACAACGTGCAGGTTTATAATGTGTCTGTAGTTGATACAACGTGCAGGTTTATAATGTGTCTGTAGTTGATACAACGTGCAGGTTTATAATGTGTCTGTAGTTGTTTATAATGTGTCTGTAGTTGATACAACGTGCAGGTTTATAATGTGTTTGTGTCTGTAGTTGATACAACGTGCAGGTTTATAATGTGTCTGTAGTTGACACAACGTGCAGGTTTATAATGTGTCTGTAGTTGATACAACGTGCAGGTTTATAATGTGTCTGTAGTTGATACAACGTGCAGGTTTATAATGTGTCTGTAGTTGATACAACGTGCAGGTTTATAATGTGTCTGTAGTTGATACAACGTGCAGGTTTATAATGTGTCTGTAGTTGATACAACATGCAGGTTTATAATGTGTCTGTAGTTGATACAACGTGCAGGTTTATAATGTGTCTGTAGTTGATACAACGTGCAGGTTTATAATGTGTCTGTAGTTGATACAACATGCAGGTTTATAATGTGTCTGTAGTTGATACAACGTGCAGGTTTATAATGTGTCTGTAGTTGATACAACATGCAGGTTTATAATGTGTCTGTAGTTGACAGAGCGTGCAGGTTTATAATGTGTCTGTAGTTGATACAACATGCAGGTTTATAATGTGTCTGTAGTAGATACAACGTGCAGGTTTATAATGTGTCTGTAGTTGATACAACGTGCAGGTTTATAATGTGTCTGTAGTTGATACAACGTGCAGGTTTATAATGTGTCTGTAGTTGATACAACGTGCAGGTTTATAATGTGTCTGTAGTTGATACAACGTGCAGGTTTATAATGTGTCTGTAGTTGATATAATGTGTCTGTAGTTGATACAACGTGCAGGTTTATAATGTGTCTGTAGTTGACGTGCAGGTTTATAATGTGTCTGTAGTTGACACAACGTGCAGGTTTATAATGTGTCTGTAGTTGATACAACGTGCAGGTTTATAATGTGTCTGTAGTTGACACAACGTGCAGGTTTATAATGTGTCTGTAGTTGATACAACGTGCAGGTTTATAATGTGTCTGTAGTTGATACAACGTGCAGGTTTATAATGTGTCTGTAGTTGATAGAATGTGCAGGTTTATAATGTGTCTGTAGTTGAGTTGATATAATGTGTCTGTAGTTGATACAACGTGCAGGTTTATAATGTGTCTGTAGTTGATACAACGTGCAGGTTTATAATGTGTCTGTAGTTGACACAACGTGCAGGTTTATAATGTGTCTGTAGTTGATACAACGTGCAGGTTTATAATGTGTCTGTAGTTGACACAACGTGCAGGTTTATAATGTGTCTGTAGTTGATACAACGTGCAGGTTTATAATGTGTCTGTAGTTGATACAACGTGCAGGTTTATAATGTGTCTGTAGTTGATACAACGTGCAGGTTTATAATGTGTCTGTAGTTGACACAACATGCAGGTTTATAATGTGTCTGTAGTTGATAGAATGTGCAGGTTTATAATGTGTCTGTAGTTGATACAACGTGCAGGTTTATAATGTGTCTGTAGTTGACACAACGTGCAGGTTTATAATGTGTCTGTAGTTGATACAACGTGCAGGTTTATAATGTGTCTGTAGTTGATACAACGTGCAGGTTTATAATGTGTCTGTAGTTGATACAACGTGCAGGTTTATAATGTGTCTGTAGTTGATACAACATGCAGGTTTATAATGTGTCTGTAGTTGATACAACGTGCAGGTTTATAATGTGTCTGTAGTTGATACAGGTTTACATGCAGGTTTATAATGTGTCTGTAGTTGACACAGCGTGCAGGTTTATAATGTGTCTGTAGTTGATACAACATGCAGGTTTATAATGTGTCTGTAGTTGATACAACGTGCAGGTTTATAATGTGTCAGGTAGTTGATACAACGTGCAGGTTTATAATGTGTCTGTAGTTGATACAACATGCAGGTTTATAATGTGTCTGTAGTTGATACAACGTGCAGGTTTATAATGTGTCTGTAGTTGATACAACGTGCAGGTTTATAATGTGTCTGTAGTTGATATAATGTGTCTGTAGTTGATACAACGTGCAGGTTTATAATGTGTCTGTAGTTGACACAACGTGCAGGTTTATAATGTGTCTGTAGTTGACACAACGTGCAGGTTTATAATGTGTCTGTAGTTGATACAACGTGCAGGTTTATAATGTGTCTGTAGTTGACACAACGTGCAGGTTTATAATGTGTCTGTAGTTGATACAACGTGCAGGTTTATAATGTGTCTGTAGTTGATACAACGTGCAGGTTTATAATGTGTCTGTAGTTGATAGAATGTGCAGGTTTATAATGTGTCTGTAGTTGATATAATGTGTCTGTAGTTGATACAACGTGCAGGTTTATAATGTGTCTGTAGTTGATACAACGTGCAGGTTTATAATGTGTCTGTAGTTGACACAACGTGCAGGTTTATAATGTGTCTGTAGTTGATACAACGTGCAGGTTTATAATGTGTCTGTAGTTGACACAACGTGCAGGTTTATAATGTGTCTGTAGTTGATACAACGTGCAGGTTTATAATGTGTCTGTAGTTGATACAACGTGCAGGTTTATAATGTGTCTGTAGTTGATACAACGTGCAGGTTTATAATGTGTCTGTAGTTGACACAACATGCAGGTTTATAATGTGTCTGTAGTTGATAGAATGTGCAGGTTTATAATGTGTCTGTAGTTGATACAACGTGCAGGTTTATAATGTGTCTGTAGTTGATACAACGTGCAGGTTTATAATGTGTCTGTAGTTGATACAACGTGCAGGTTTATAATGTGTCTGTAGTTGATACAACATGCAGGTTTATAATGTGTCTGTAGTTGATACAACGTGCAGGTTTATAATGTGTCTGTAGTTGATACAATGTGCAGGTTTATAATGTGTCTGTAGTTGATACAACGTGCAGGTTTATAATGTGTCTGTAGTTGATACAACGTGCAGGTTTATAATGTGTCTGTAGTTGATACAACATGCAGGTTTATAATGTGTCTGTAGTAGATACAACGTGCAGGTTTATAATGTGTCTGTAGTTGATACAACGTGCAGGTTTATAATGTGTCTGTAGTTGATACAACGTTGCAGGTTTATAATGTGTCTGTAGTTGATACAACGTGCAGGTTTATAATGTGTCTGTAGTTGATATAACGTGCAGGTTTATAATGTGTCTGTAGTTGATACAACGTGCAGGTTTATAATGTGTCTGTAGTTGATACAACGTGCAGGTTTATAATGTGTCTGTAGTTGATACAACGTGCAGGTTTATAATGTGTCTGTAGTTGATACAACGTGCAGGTTTATAATGTGTCTGTAGTTGATACAACGTGCAGGTTTATAATGTGTCTGTAGTTGATACAACGTGCAGGTTTATAATGTGTCTGTAGTTGATACAACGTGTTTATAAGGTTTATAATGTGTCTGTAGTTGATACAACGTGCAGGTTTATAATGTGTCTGTAGTTGATACAACGTGCAGGTTTATAATGTGTCTGTAGTTGATACAACGTGCAGGTTTATAATGTGTCTGTAGTTGATACAACGTGCAGGTTTATAATGTGTCTGTAGTTGATACAACGTGCAGGTTTATAATGTGTCTGTAGTTGATACAACGTGCAGGTTTATAATGTGTCTGTAGTTGATACAACATGCAGGTTTATAATGTGTCTGTAGTTGATACAACGTGCAGGTTTATAATGTGTCTGTAGTTGATACAACGTGCAGGTTTATAATGTGTCTGTAGTTGATACAACATGCAGGTTTATAATGTGTCTGTAGTTGATACAACGTGCAGGTTTATAATGTGTCTGTAGTTGATATAATGTGTCTGTAGTTGATACAACATGCAGGTTTATAATGTGTCTTTAGTTGATACAACGTGCAGGTTTATAATGTGTCTGTAGTTGATACAACATGCAGGTTTATAATGTGTCTGTAGTTGATACAACGTGCAGGTTTATAATGTGTCTGTAGTTGATACAACGTGCAGGTTTATAATGTGTCTGTAGTTGATACAACGTGCAGGTTTATAATGTGTCTGTAGTTGATACAACGTGCAGGTTTATAATGTGTCTGTAGTTGATACAACGTGCAGGTTTATAATGTGTCTGTAGTTGATAGAACGTGCAGGTTTATAATGTGTTTGTGTCTGTAGTTGATAGAACGTGCGGGCCGAGCGGCGGAGGACGAGAAGGTGGAACAGAAGATGTCAGAGAGCTGGGAGGAGCTTGGCTTAGTCTCCGCCTCCCCCAAGTCCATAAGGAAGGGGCTGGAGAGTGTGGTCATGAAACATGTCGCCAAGGCAACCAAACCACAGAAAGGTACAGGACACTGATTACCACACCACTAATGATCCAGAAAGGTACAGGACACTGATTACCACACCACTAATGATCCAGAAAGGTACAGGACACTGATTACCACACCACTAATGATCCAGAAAGGTACAGGACACTGATCACTACACCACTAATGACCCAGAAAGGTACAGGACACTGATTACCACACCAGTAATGATCCAGAAAGGTACAGGACACTGATTACCACACCACTACTGATCCAGAAAGGTACAGGACACTGATTACCACACTACACCACTAATGATCCAGAAAGGTACAGGACACTGATTACCACACCACTACTGATCCAGAAAGGTACAGGACACTGATTACCACACCACTACTGATCCAGAAAGGTACAGGACACTGATTACCACACCACTAATGATCCAGAAAGGTACAGGACACTGATCACTACACCACTAATGACCCAGAAAGGTACAGGACACTGATTACCACACCAGTAATGATCCAGAAAGGTACAGGACACTGATTACCACACCACTACTGATCCAGAAAGGTACAGGACACTGATTACCACACTACACCACTAATGATCCAGAAAGGTACAGGACACTGATTACCACCACCACTACAGGACACTGATACCACACCACAGATCCAGAAAGGTACAGGACACTGATTACCACACCACTAATGATCCAGAAAGGTACAGGACACTGATCACCTGATCCACCACTACTGATCCAGAAAGGTACAGGACACTGATTACCACACCACTACTGATCCAGAAAGGTACAGGACACTGATTACCACACCACTACTGATCCAGAAAGGTACAGGACACTGATTACCACACCACTAATGATCCAGAAAGGTACAGGACACTGATTACCACACCACTAATGATCCAGAAAGGTACAGGACACTGATTACCACACCACTACTGATCCAGAAAGGTACAGGACACTGATCACCACACCACTAATGATCCAGAAAGGTACAGGACACTGATTACCACACCACTACTGATCCAGAAAGGTACAGGACACTGATTACCACACCACTACTGATCCAGAAAGGTACAGGACACTGATTACCACACCACTAATGATCCAGAAAGGTACAGGACACTGATTACCACACCACTAATGATCCAGAAAGGTACAGGACACTGATTACCACACCACTACTGATCCAGAAAGGTACAGGACACTGATCACCACACCACTAATGATCCAGAAAGGTACAGGACACTGATTACCACACCACTACTGATCCAGAAAGGTACAGGACACTGATTACCACACCACTACTGATCCAGAAAGGTACAGGACACTGATTACCACACCACTAATGATCCAGAAAGGTACAGGACACTGATCACCACACCACTACTGATCCAGAAAGGTACAGGACACTGATTACCACACCACTACTGATCCAGAAAGGTACAGGACACTGATTACCACACCACTACTGATCCAGAAAGGTACAGGACACTGATTACCACACCACTAATGATCCAGAAAGGTACAGGACACTGATCACCACACCACTACTGATCCAGAAAGGTACAGGACACTGATTACCACACCACTACTGATCCAGAAAGGTACAGGACACTGATTACCACACCACTACTGATCCAGAAAGGTACAGGACACTGATTACCACACCACTAATGATCCAGAAAGGTACAGGACACTGATTACCACACCACTAATGATCCAGAAAGGTACAGGACACTGATTACCACACCACTACTGATCCAGAAAGGTACAGGACACTGATGATCCAGAAAGGTACAGGACACACACCACTACTGATCCAGAAAGGTACAGGACACTGATTACCACACCACTACTGATCCAGAAAGGTACAGGACACTGATTACCACACCACTACTGATCCAGAAAGGTACAGGACACTGATTACCACACCACTAATGATCCAGAAAGGTACAGGACACTGACAGGACACTGATCCAGAAAGGTACAGGACACTGATTACCACACCACTACTGATCCAGAAAGGTACAGGACACTGATCACCACACCACTAATGATCCAGAAAGGTACAGGACACTGATTACCACACCACTACTGATCCAGAAAGGTACAGGACACTGATTACCACACCACTACTGATCCAGAAAGGTACAGGACACTGATTACCACACCACTACTGATCCAGAAAGGTACAGGACACTGATTACCACACCACTAATGATCCAGAAAGGTACAGGACACTGATCACCACACCACTAATG
Source organism: Oncorhynchus keta (assembly GCF_023373465.1). Lineage (NCBI taxonomy): Eukaryota > Metazoa > Chordata > Actinopteri > Salmoniformes > Salmonidae > Oncorhynchus > Oncorhynchus keta. The sequence continues at coordinate 264,339 of NW_026290888.1, forward strand.
ATCCAGAAAGGTACAGGACACTGATTACCACACCACTACTGATCCAGAAAGGTACAGGACACTGATTACCACACCACTACTGATCCAGAAAGGTACAGGACACTGATTACCACACCACTACTGATCCAGAAAGGTACAGGACACTGATTACCACACCACTAATGATCCAGAAAGGTACAGGACACTGATCACCACACCACTACTGATCCAGAAAGGTACAGGACACTGATTACCACACCACTACTGATCCAGAAAGGTACAGGACACTGATTACCACACCACTAATGATCCAGAAAGGTACAGGACACTGATTACCACACCACTACTGATCCAGAAAGGTACAGGACACTGATCACCACACCACTACTGATCCAGAAAGGTACAGGACACTGATCACCACACCACTACTGATCCAGAAAGGTACAGGACACTGATCACCACACCACTACTGATCCAGAAAGGTACAGGACACTGATTACCACACCACTACTGATCCAGAAAGGTACAGGACACTGATCACCACACCACTAATGATCCAGAAAGGTACAGGACACTGATTACCACACCACTAATGATCCAGAAAGGTACAGGACACTGATTACCACACCACTACTGATCCAGAAAGGTACAGGACACTGATTACCACACCACTAATGATCCAGAAAGGTACAGGACACTGATTACCACACCACTAATGATCCAGAAAGGTACAGGACACTGATCACCACACCACTAATGATCCAGAAAGGTACAGGACACTGATTACCACACCACTACTGATCCAGAAAGGTACAGGACACTGATTACCACACCACTACTGATCCAGAAAGGTACAGGACACTGATTACCACACCACTACTGATCCAGAAAGGTACAGGACACTGATTACCACACCACTAATGATCCAGAAAGGTACAGGACACTGATTACCACACCACTACTGATCCAGAAAGGTACAGGACACTGATTACCACACCACTACTGATCCAGAAAGGTACAGGACACTGATTACCACACCACTACTGATCCAGAAAGGTACAGGACACTGATCACCACACCACTACTGATCCAGAAAGGTACAGGACACTGATCACCACACCACTACTGATCCAGAAAGGTACAGGACACTGATCACCACACCACTACTGATCCAGAAAGGTACAGGACACTGATCACCACACCACTAATGATCCAGAAAGGTACAGGACACTGATCACCACACCACTACTGATCCAGAAAGGTACAGGACACTGATCACCACACCACTACTGATCCAGAAAGGTACAGGACACTGATTACCACACCACTACTGATCCAGAAAGGTACAGGACACTGATTACCACACCACTACTGATCCAGAAAGGTACAGGACACTGATCACCACACCACTACTGATCCAGAAAGGTACAGGACACTGATTACCACACCAGTAATGATCCAGAAAGGTACAGGACACTGATCACCACACCACTAATGATCCAGAAAGGTACAGGACACTGATTACCACACCAGTAATGATCCAGAAAGGTACAGGACACTGATTACCACACCACTAATGATCCAGAAAGGTACAGGACACTGATCACCACACCACTACTGATCCAGAAAGGTACAGGACACTGATTACCACACCACTAATGATCCAGAAAGGTACAGGACACTGATCACCACACCACTAATGATCCAGAAAGGTACAGGACACTGATCACCACACCACTACTGATCCAGAAAGGTACAGGACACTGATCACCACACCACTACTGATCCAGAAAGGTACAGGACACTGATTACCACACCACTACTGATCCAGAAAGGTACAGGACACTGATCACTACACCACTACTGATCCAGAAAGGTACAGGACACTGATTACCACACCACTACTGATCCAGAAAGGTACAGGACACTGATTACCACACCACTACTGATCCAGAAAGGTACAGGACACTGATTACCACACCACTACTGATCCAGAAAGGTACAGGACACTGATCACCACACCACTACTGATCCAGAAAGGTACAGGACACTGATTACCACACCACTACTGATCCAGAAAGGTACAGGACACTGATTACCACACCACTAATGATCCAGAAAGGTACAGGACACTGATTACCACACCACTACTGATCCAGAAAGGTACAGGACACTGATTACCACACCACTAATGATCCAGAAAGGTACAGGACACTGATCACCACACCACTGATCCAGAAAGGTACAGGACACTGATCACCACACCACTAATGATCCAGAAAGGTACAGGACACTGATTACCACACCACTAATGATCCAGAAAGGTACAGGACACTGATTACCACACCACTAATGATCCAGAAAGGTACAGGACACTGATCACCACACCACTAATGATCCAGAAAGGTACAGGACACTGATCACCACACCACTACTGATCCAGAAAGGTACAGGACACTGATTACCACACCACTACTGATCCAGAAAGGTACAGGACACTGATTACCACACCACTACTGATCCAGAAAGGTACAGGACACTGATTACCACACCACTAATGATCCAGAAAGGTACAGGACACTGATCACCACACCACTACTGATCCAGAAAGGTACAGGACACTGATTACCACACCACTACTGATCCAGAAAGGTACAGGACACTGATTACCACACCACTAATGATCCAGAAAGGTACAGGACACTGATTACCACACCACTACTGATCCAGAAAGGTACAGGACACTGATCACCACACCACTACTGATCCAGAAAGGTACAGGACACTGATCACCACACCACTACTGATCCAGAAAGGTACAGGACACTGATCACCACACCACTACTGATCCAGAAAGGTACAGGACACTGATTACCACACCACTAATGATCCAGAAAGGTACAGGACACTGATCACCACACCACTAATGATCCAGAAAGGTACAGGACACTGATTACCACACCACTACTGATCCAGAAAGGTACAGGACACTGATTACCACACCACTACTGATCCAGAAAGGTACAGGACACTGATTACCACACCACTAATGATCCAGAAAGGTACAGGACACTGATTACCACACCACACCACTAATGACCCAGAAAGGTACAGGACACTGATCACCACACCACTAATGATCCAGAAAGGTACAGGACACTGATTACCACACCACTACTGATCCAGAAAGGTACAGGACACTGATTACCACACCACTACTGATCCAGAAAGGTACAGGACACTGATTACCACACCACTACTGATCCAGAAAGGTACAGGACACTGATTACCACACCACTAATGATCCAGAAAGGTACAGGACACTGATCACCACACCACTACTGATCCAGAAAGGTACAGGACACTGATTACCACACCACTACTGATCCAGAAAGGTACAGGACACTGATTACCACACCACTAATGATCCAGAAAGGTACAGGACACTGATCACCACACCACTACTGATCCAGAAAGGTACAGGACACTGATCACCACACCACTACTGATCTAGAAAGGTACAGGACACTGATTACCACACCACTACTGATCCAGAAAGGTACAGGACACTGATCACCACACCACTAATGATCCAGAAAGGTACAGGACACTGATCACCCACACCACTACTGATCCAGAAAGGTACAGGACACTGATCACCACACCACTACTGATCCAGAAAGGTACAGGACACTGATTACCACACCACTACTGATCCAGAAAGGTACAGGACACTGATTACCACACCACTACTGATCCAGAAAGGTACAGGACACTGATCACCACACCACTACTGATCCAGAAAGGTACAGGACACTGATTACCACACCACTAATGATCCAGAAAGGTACAGGACACTGATCACCACACCACTAATGATCCAGAAAGGTACAGGACACTGATTACCACACCACTAATGATCCAGAAAGGTACAGGACACTGATTACCACACCACTAATGATCCAGAAAGGTACAGGACACTGATCACCACACCACTACTGATCCAGAAAGGTACAGGACACTGATTACCACACCACTAATGATCCAGAAAGGTACAGGACACTGATCACCACACCACTAATGATCCAGAAAGGTACAGGACACTGATCACCACACCACTACTGATCCAGAAAGGTACAGGACACTGATCACCACACCACTACTGATCCAGAAAGGTACAGGACACTGATTACCACACCACTACTGATCCAGAAAGGTACAAGGTACTGATCCAGAAAGGTACACTGATCACCACACCACTACTGATCCAGAAAGGTACAGGACACTGATTACCACACCACTACTGATCCAGAAAGGTACAGGACACTGATTACCACACCACTACTGATCCAGAAAGGTACAGGACACTGATTCACCACACCACTACTGATCCAGAAAGGTACAGGACACTGATCACCACACCACTAATGATCCAGAAAGGTACAGGACACTGATCACCACACCACTACTGATCCAGAAAGGTACAGGACACTGATTCACCACACCACTACTGATCCAGAAAGGTACAGGACACTGATTACCACACCACTACTGATCCAGAAAGGTACAGGACACTGATCACCACACCACTACTGATCCAGAAAGGTACAGGACACTGATCACCACACCACTACTGATCCAGAAAGGTACAGGACACTGATCACCACACCACTACTGATCCAGAAAGGTACAGGGACACTGATCCACACACCACTACTGATCCAGAAAGGTACAGGACACTGATCACCACACCACTACTGATCCAGAAAGGTACAGGACACTGATCACCACACCACTAATGATCCAGAAAGGTACAGGACACTGATTACCACACCACTAATGATCCAGAAAGGTACAGGACACTGATACCACACCACACAGGACACTGATTACCACACCACTACTGATCCAGAAAGGTACAGGACACTGATTACCACACCACTAATGATCCAGAAAGGTACAGGACACTGATTGATCCAGAAAGGTACAGGACCACCACACCAATGATCCAGAAAGGTACAGGACACTGATCACCACACCACTAATGATCCAGAAAGGTACAGGACACTGATTACCACACCAGTAATGATCCAGAAAGGTACAGGACACTGATTACCACACCACTACTGATCCAGAAAGGTACAGGACACTGATCACCACACCACTAATGATCCAGAAAGGTACAGGACACTGATCACTACACCACTACTGATCCAGAAAGGTACAGGACACTGATTACCACACCACTAATGATCCAGAAAGGTACAGGACACTGATCACCACACCACTACTGATCCAGAAAGGTACAGGACACTGATTACCACACCACTACTGATCCAGAAAGGTACAGGACACTGATCACCACACCACTACTGATCCAGAAAGGTACAGGACACTGATTACCACACCACTACTGATCCAGAAAGGTACAGGACACTGATCACCACACCACTAATGATCCAGAAAGGTACAGGACACTGATCACCACACCACTACTGATCCAGAAAGGTACAGGACACTGATTACCACACCACTACTGATCCAGAAAGGTACAGGACACTGATTACCACACCACTACTGATCCAGAAAGGTACAGGACACTGATCACCACACCACTACTGATCCAGAAAGGTACAGGACACTGATCACCACACCACTAATGATCCTGATCACCACACCACTAATGATCCAGAAAGGTACAGGACACTGATTACCACACCACTAATGATCCAGAAAGGTACAGGACACTGATCACCACACCACTACTGATCCAGAAAGGTACAGGACACTGATTACCACACCACTAATGATCCAGAAAGGTACAGGACACTGATTACCACACCACTAATGATCCAGAAAGGTACAGGACACTGATTACCACACCACTAATGATCCAGAAAGGTACAGGACACTGATTACCACACCACTAATGATCCAGAAAGGTACAGGACACTGATTACCACACCACTAATGATCCAGAAAGGTACAGGACACTGATTACCACACCACTAATGATCCAGAAAGGTACAGGACACTGATTACCACACCACACCACTACTGATCCAGAAAGGTACAGGACACTGATTACCACACCACACCACTACTGATCCAGAAAGGTACAGGACACTGATTACCACACCACACCACTACTGATCCAGAAAGGTACAGGACACTGATTACCACACCACTAATGATCCAGAAAGGTACAGGACACTGATTACCACACCACTAATGATCCAGAAAGGTACAGGACACTGATCACTACACCACTCTCTCCTCTCTCTTTCTCACCCCATCCTCTCTCTCCTCTCTCTTCTTTCTCACCCCTTCCTCTCTCTCCTCTCTCTTCTTTCTCACCCCTTCCTCTCTCTCCTCTCTCTCTAGCTGACCTGTGCCAGCCCCAGCAGCAGAAGTCTAGTCTGAATGAGAAGCCTGTCAACGCAGCAGAGCCCCAGAGACCCAAGAGCCTACAGCTGTCTCTCACCCTGCAGGTATGACCCTTGACCTCTAGCCAGGAGTTTACTTTGGTGTTCCTGGCTGACTGCATTGCATCAACATGACTGTGTGCGATCTGATTGTGTGGCTCAATTGGTAGAGCGTGGTACTTGCAACGTCAAGGATCGTGGGTTCGATTCCTGCTGGGGACAACAAACATTTTCCCACATGTTACATTACAGCCTTATTCTAAAAGTTCTTAAATAAAAAATGTTAAGGTATATAAGGTATTTCTGTTATTAGTAAACATTCCTGAACTGTTTTTCTTTGGTCGTTATGGGGTATTGTGTGTAGATTGATGAGGGGAAACTATTTAATTCAGTTTAGAGTAAAAGGCTGTAACGTAACAACATGTGGACAAAGTCAAGGGGTCTGAATTCTTTCAGAATGCCCTGTATGTTATGGTGTGGTTAGCTGGTATGTTATGATGTGGTTAGCTGGTATGTTATGATGTGGTTAGCTGGTATGTTATGATGTGGTTAGCTGGTATGTTATGATGTGGTTAGCTGGTATGTTATGATGTGGTTAGCTGGTATGTTATGGATGTGGTTAGCTGGTATGTTATGATGTGGTTAGCTGGTATGTTATGATGTGGTTAGCTGATGTGGTTAGCTGGTATGTTATGATGTGGTTAGCTGGTATGTTATGATGTGGTTAGCTGGTATGTTATGATGTGGTTAGCTGGTATGTTATGATGTGGTTAGCTGGTTATGTTATGATGTGGTTAGCTGGTATGTTATGATGTGGTTAGCTGGTATGTTATGATGTGGTTAGCTGGTATGTTATGATGTGGTTAGCTGGTATGTTATGATGTGGTTAGCTGGTATGTTATGATGTGGTTAGCTGGTATGTTATGATGTGGTTAGCTGGTATGTTATGATGTGGTTAGCTGGTATGTTATGATGTGGTTAGCTGGTATGTTATGATGTGGTTAGCTGGTATGTTATGATGTGGTTAGCTGGTATGTTATGATGTGGTTAGCTGGTATGTTATGATGTGGTTAGCTGGTATGTTAAGATGTGGTTAGCTGGTATGTTATGATGTGGTTAGCTGGTATGTTGGTTAGCTGGATGTGGTTAGCTGGTATGTTATGATGTGGTTAGCTGGTATGTTATGATGTGGTTAGCTGGTATGTTATGATGTGGTTAGCTGGTATGTTATGATGTGGTTAGCTGGTATGTTATGATGTGGTTAGCTGGTATGTTATGATGTGGTTAGCTGGTATGTTATGGATGCTGGTTAGCTGGTATGTTATGATGTGGTTAGCTGGTATGTTATGATGTGGTTAGCTGGTATGTTATGATGTGGTTAGCTGGTATGTTATGATGTGGTTAGCTGGTATGTTATGATGTGGTTAGCTGGTATGTTATGATGTGGTTAGCTGGTATGTTATGATGTGGTTAGCTGGTATGTTATGTGGTTAGCTGGTATGTTATGATGTGGTTAGCTGGTATGTTATGATGTGGTTAGCTGTTAGCTGGTATGTTATGATGTGGTTAGCTGGTATGTTATGATGTGGTTAGCTGGTATGTTATGATGTGGTTAGCTGGTATGTTATGATGTGGTTAGCTGGTATGTTATGATGTGGTTAGCTGGTATGTTATGATGTGGTTAGCTGGTATGTTATGATGTGGTTAGCTGGTATGTTATGATGTGGTTAGCTGGTATGTTATGTTATGTTATGATGTGGTTAGCTGGTATGTTATGATGTGGTTAGCTGGTATGTTATGATGTGGTTAGCTGGTATGTTATGATGTGGTTGGTTATGCTGGTTATGTTATGATGTGGTTAGCTGGTATGTTATGATATGTTAGCTGGTATGTTATGATGTGGTTAGCTGGTATGTTATGATGTGGTTAGCTGGTATGTTATGATGTGGTTAGCTGGTATGTTATGATGTGGTTAGCTGGTATGTTATGATGTGGTTAGCTGGTATGTTATGATGTGGTTAGCTGGTATGTTATGATGTGGTTAGCTGGTATGTTATGATGTGGTTAGCTGGTATGTTATGATGTTAGCTGGATGTGGTTAGCTGGTATGTTATGATGTGGTTAGCTGGTATGTTATGATGTGGTTAGCTGGTATGTTATGATGTGGTTAGCTGGTATGTTATGTTGCTGTATGTTATGATGTGGTTGGTATGTTATGATGTGGTTAGCTGGTATGTTATGATGTGGTTAGCTGGTATGTTATGATGTGGTTAGCTGGTATGTTATGATGTGGTTAGCTGGTATGTTATGATGTGGTTAGCTGGTATGTTATGATGTGGTTAGCTGGTATGTTATGATGTGGTTAGCTGGTATGTTATGATGTGGTTAGCTGGTATGTTATGATGTGGTTAGCTGGTATGTTATGATGTGGTTAGCTGGTATGTTATGATGTGGTTAGCTGGTATGTTATGATGTGGTTAGCTGGTATGTTATGATGTGGTTAGCTGGTATGTTATGATGTGGTTAGCTGGTATGTTATGATGTGGTTAGCTGGTATGTTATGATGTGGTTAGCTGGTATGTTATGATGTGGTTAGCTGGTATGTTATGATGTGGTTAGCTGGTATGTTATGATGTGGTTAGCTGGTATGTTATGATGTGGTTAGCTGGTATGATGATGTGGTTAGCTGGTATGTTATGATGTGGTTAGCTGGTATGTTATGATGTGGTTAGCTGGTATGTTATGATGTGGTTAGCTGGTATGATGTGGTTAGCTGGTATGTTATGATGTGGTTAGCTGGTATGTTATGATGTGGTTAGCTGGTATGTTATGATGTGGTTAGCTGGTATGTTATGATGTGGTTAGCTGGTATGTTATGATGTGGTTAGCTGGTATGTTATGATGTGGTTAGCTGGTATGTTATGATGTGGTTAGCTGGTATGTGGTTAGCTGGTATGTTATGATGTGGTTAGCTGGTATGTTATGATGTGGTTAGCTGGTATGTTATGATGTGGTTAGCTGGTATGTTATGATGTGGTTAGCTGGTATGTTATGATGTGGTTAGCTGGTATGTTATGATGTGGTTAGCTGGTATGTTATGATGTGGTTAGCTGGTATGTTATGATGTGGTATGTTAGCTGGTATGTTATGATGTGGTTAGCTGGTATGTTATGATGTGGTTAGCTGGTATGTTATGATGTGGTTAGCTGGTATGTTATGATGTGGTTAGCTGGATGTGATGTGGTTAGCTGGTATGTTATGATGTGGTTAGCTGGTATGTTATGATGTGGTTAGCTGGTATGTTATGATGTGGTTAGCTGGTATGTTATGATGTGGTTAGCTGGTATGTTATGATGTGGTTAGCTGGTATGTTATGATGTGGTTAGCTGGTATGTTATGATGTGGTTAGCTGGTATGTTATGATGTGGTTAGCTGGTATGTTATGATGTGGTTAGCTGGTATGTTATGATGTTAGCTGGTATGTTATGATGTGGTTAGCTGGTATGTTATGATGTGGTTAGCTGGTATGTTATGATGTGGTTAGCTGGTATGTTATGATGTGGTTAGCTGGTATGTTATGATGTGGTTAGCTGGTATGTTATGATGTGGTTAGCTGGTATGTTATGATGTGGTTAGCTGGTATGTTATGATGTGGTTAGCTGGTATGTTAATGATGTGGTTAGCTGGTATGTTATGATGTGGTTAGCTGGTATGTTATGATGTGGTTAGCTGGTATGTTATGATGTGGTTAGCTGGTATGTTATGATGTGGTTAGCTGGTATGTTATGATGTGGTTGTGTATGTTAGCTGGTATGTTATGATGTGGTTAGCTGGTATGTTAGATGTGGTTAGCTGGTATGTTATGATGTGGTTAGCTGTATGTTATGATGTGGTTAGCTGGTATGTTATGATGTGGTTAGCTGGTATGTTATGATGTGGTTAGCTGGTATGTTATGATGTGGTTAGCTGGTATGTTATGATGTGGTTAGCTGGTATGTTATGTTGATGTGGTTAGCTGGTATGTTATGATGTGGTTAGCTGGTATGTTAAGATGTGGTTAGCTGGTATGTTATGATGTGGTTAGCTGGTATGTTATGATGTGGTTAGCTGGTATGTTATGATGTGGTTAGCTGGTATGTTATGATGTGGTTAGCTGGTATGTTATGATGTGGTTAGCTGGTATGTTATGATGTGGTTAGCTGGTATGTTATGATGTGGTTAGCTGGTATGTTATGATGTGGTTAGCTGGTATGTTATGATGTGGTTAGCTGGTATGTTAAGATGTGGTTAGCTGGTATGTTAAGATGTGGTTAGCTGGTATGTTATGATGTGGTTAGCTGGTATGTTATGATGTGGTTAGCTGGTATGTTATGATGTGGTTAGCTGGTATGTTAAGATGTGGTTAGCTGGTATGTTATGATGTGGTTAGCTGGTATGTTATGATGTGGTTAGCTGGTATGTTATGATGTGGTTAGCTGGTATGTTAAGATGTGGTTAGCTGGTATGTTATGATGTGGTTAGCTGGTATGTTATGATGTGGTTAGCTGGTATGTTATGTTGTATGTTATGATGTGGTTAGCTGGTATGTTAAGATGTGGTTAGCTGGTATGTTATGATGTGGTTAGCTGGTATGTTATGATGTGGTTAGCTGGTATGTTATGATGTGGTTAGCTGGTATGTTATGATGTGGTTAGCTGGTATGTTATGTTATGATGTGGTTAGCTGGTATGTTATGATGTGGTTAGCTGGTATGTTATGATGTGGTTAGCTGGTATGTTATGATGTGGTTAGCTGGTATGTTATGATGTGGTTAGCTGGTATGTTATGATGTGGTTAGCTGGTATGTTAGCTGGTATGATGTGGTTAGCTGGTATGTTATGATGTGGTTAGCTGGTATGTTATGATGTGGTTAGCTGGTATGTTATGATGTGGTTAGCTGGTATGTTATGATATGTTATGTGGTTAGCTGGTATGTTTATGTGGTTAGCTGGTATGTTATGATGTGGTTAGCTGGTATGTTATGATGTGGTTAGCTGGTATGTTATGATGTGGTTAGCTGGTATGTTATGATGTGGTTAGCTGGTATGTTATGATGTATGTTATGGTGTGGTTAGCTGGTATGTTATGATGTGGTTAGCTGGTATGTTATGATGTGGTTAGCTGGTATGTTATGATGTGGTTAGCTGGTATGTTAAGATGTGGTTAGCTGGTATGTTATGATGTGGTTAGCTGGTATGTTATGATGTGGTTAGCTGGTATGTTATGATGTATGTTATGATGTGGTTAGCTGGTATGTTAAGATGTGGTTAGCTGGTATGTTATGATGTGGTTAGCTGGTATGTTATGATGTGGTTAGCTGGTATGTTATGATGTGGTTAGCTGGTATGTTATGATGTGGTTAGCTGGTATGTTATGCTGTATGTTAAGATGTGGTTAGCTGGTATGTTATGATGTGGTTAGCTGGTATGTTATGATGTGGTTAGCTGGTATGTTATGATGTGGTTAGCTGGTATGTTATGATGTGGTTAGCTGGTATGTTATGATGTGGTTAGCTGGTATGTTATGATGTGGTTAGCTGGTATGTTATGATGTGGTTAGCTGGTATGTTATGATGTGGTTAGCTGGTATGTTATGATGTGGTTAGCTGGTATGTTATGATGTGGTTAGCTGGTATGTTATGATGTGGTTAGCTGGTATGTTATGATGTGGTTAGCTGGTATGTTATGATGTGGTTAGCTGGTATGTTATGATGTGGTTAGCTGGTATGTTATGATGTGGTTAGCTGGTATGTTATGATGTGGTTAGCTGGTATGTTATGATGTGGTTAGCTGGTATGTTATGATGTGGTTAGCTGGTATGTTATGATGTGGTTAGCTGGTATGTTATGATGTGGTTAGCTGGTATGTTTATGATATGATGTGGTTAGCTGGTATGTTATGATGTGGTTAGCTGGTATGTTATGATGTGGTTAGCTGGTATGTTATGATGTGGTTAGCTGGTATGTTATGATGTGGTTAGCTGGTATGTTATGATGTGGTTAGCTGGTATGTTATGATGTGGTTAGCTGGTATGTTATGATGTGGTTAGCTGGTATGTTATGATGTGGTTAGCTGGTATGTTATGATGTGGTTAGCTGGTATGTTATGATGTGGTTAGCTGGTATGTTATGATGTGGTTAGCTGGTATGTTATGATGTGGTTAGCTGGTATGTTATGATGTGGTTAGCTGGTATGTTATGATGTGGTTAGCTGGTATGTTATGATGTGGTTAGCTGGTATGTTATGATGTGGTTAGCTGGTATGTTATGATGTGGTTAGCTGGTATGTTATGATGTGGTTAGCTGGTATGTTATGATGTGGTTAGCTGGTATGTTATGATGTTGGTTAGCTGGTATGTTATGATGTGTTAGCTGGTATGTTATGATGTGGTTAGCTGGTATGTTAAGCTGTATGTTAAGATGTGGTTAGCTGGTATGTTATGATGTGGTTAGCTGGTATGTTATGATGTGGTTAGCTGGTATGTTATGATGTGGTTAGCTGGTATGTTATGATGTGGTTAGCTGGTATGTTATGATGTGGTTAGCTGGTATGTTATGATGTGGTTAGCTGGTATGTTATGATGTGGTTAGCTGGTATGTTATGATGTGGTTAGCTGGTATGTTATGATGTGGTTAGCTGGTATGTTATGATGTGGTTAGCTGGTATGTTATGATGTGGTTAGCTGGTATGTTATGATGTGGTTAGCTGGTATGTTATGATGTGGTTAGCTGGTATGTTATGATGTGGTTAGCTGGTATGTTATGATGTGGTTAGCTGGTATGTTATGATGTATGTTATGATGTGGTTAGCTGGTATGTTATGATGTGGTTAGCTGGTATGTTATGATGTGGTTAGCTGGTATGTTATGATGTGGTTAGCTGGTATGTTATGATGTATGTTATGATGTGGTTAGCTGGTATGTTATGATGTGGTTAGCTGGTATGTTATGATGTGGTTAGCTGGTATGTTATGATGTGGTTAGCTGGTATGTTATGATGTGGTTAGCTGGTATGTTATGATGTGGTTAGCTGGTATGTTATGATGTGGTTAGCTGGTATGTTATGATGTGGTTAGCTGGTATGTTATGATGTGGTTAGCTGGTATGTTATGATGTGGTTAGCTGGTATGTTATGATGTGGTTAGCTGGTATGTTATGATGTGGTTAGTATGTTGGTATGTTATGATGTGGTTAGCTGGTATGTTATGATGTGGTTAGCTGGTATGTTATGATGTGGTTAGCTGGTATGTTATGATGTGGTTAGCTGGTATGTTATGATGTGGTTAGCTGGTATGTTATGATGTGGTTAGCTGGTATGTTATGATGTGGTTAGCTGGTATGTTATGATGTGGTTAGCTGGTATGTTATGATGTGGTTAGCTGGTATGTTATGATGTGGTTAGCTGGTATGTTATGATGTGGTTAGCTGGTATGTTATGATGTGGTTAGCTGGTATGTGATGTTATGATGTGGTTAGCTGGTATGTTATGATGTGGTTAGCTGGTATGTTATGATGTGGTTAGCTGGTATGTTATGATGTGGTTAGCTGGTATGTTATGATGTGGTTAGCTGATGTATGTTATGATGTGGTTAGCTGGTATGTTATGATGTGGTTAGCTGGTATGTGATGTTAGCTGGTATGTTGATGTGGTTAGCTGGTATGTTATGATGTGGTTAGCTGGTATGTTATGATGTGGTTAGCTGGTATGTTATGATGTGGTTAGCTGGTATGTTATGATGTGGTTAGCTGGTATGTTATGATGTGGTTAGCTGGTATGTTATGATGTGGTTAGCTGGTATGTTATGATGTGGTTAGCTGGTATGTTATGATGTGGTTAGCTGGTATGTTATGTTGATGTGGTTAGCTGGTATGTTATGATGTGGTTAGCTGGTATGTTATGATGTGGTTAGCTGGTATGTTATGATGTGGTTAGCTGGTATGTTATGATGTGGTTAGCTGGTATGTTATGATGTGGTTAGCTGGTATGTTATGATGTGGTTAGCTGGTATGTTATGATGTGGTTAGCTGGTATGTTATGATGTGGTTAGCTGGTATGTTATGATGTGGTTAGCTGGTATGTTATGATGTGGTTAGCTGGTATGTTATGATGTGGTTAGCTGGTATGTTATGATGTGGTTAGCTGGTATGTTATGATGTGGTTAGCTGGTATGTTATGATGTGGTTAGCTGGTATGTTATGATGTGGTTAGCTGGTATGTTATGATGTGGTTAGCTGGTATGTTATGATGTGGTTAGCTGGTATGTTATGATGTGGTTAGCTGGTATGTTATGATGTGGTTAGCTGGTATGTTATGATGTGGTTAGCTGGTATGTTATGATGTGGTTAGCTGGTATGTTAAGATGTGGTTAGCTGGTATGTTATGATGTGGTTAGCTGGTATGTTATGATGTGGTTAGCTGGTATGTTATGATGTGGTTAGCTGGTATGTTATGATGTGGTTAGCTGGTATGTTATGATGTGGTTAGCTGGTATGTTATGATGTGGTTAGCTGGTATGTTATGATGTGGTTAGCTGGTATGTTATGATGTATGGATGTGGTTAGCTGGTATGTTATGATGTGGTTAGCTGGTATGTTATGATGTTGTATGTTATGATGTGGTTAGCTGGTATGTTATGATGCTGGTTGCTGTATGTTATGATGTGGTTAGCTGGTATGTTATGATGTGGTTAGCTGGTATGTTATGATGTGGTTAGCTGGTATGTTATGATGTGGTTAGCTGGTATGTTATGATGTGGTTAGCTGGTATGTTATGCTGTATGTTATGATGTGGTTAGCTGGTATGTTATGATGTGGTTAGCTGGTATGTTATGATGTGGTTAGCTGGTATGTTATGATGTGGTTAGCTGGTATGTTATGATGTGGTTAGCTGGTATGTTATGATGTGGTTAGCTGGTATGTTATGATGTGGTTAGCTGGTATGTTATGATGTGGTTAGCTGGTATGTTATGATGTGGTTAGCTGGTATGTTTGATGTGGTTAGCTGGTATGTTATGATGTATGTTATGATGTGGTTAGCTGGTATGTTATGATGTGGTTAGCTGGTATGTTATGATGTGGTTAGCTGGTATATGTTAGCTGGATAGCTGGTATGGTGGTTAGCTGGTATGTTATGATGTGGTTAGCTGGTATGTTGGTATGTTATGATGTGGTTAGCTGGTATGTTATGATGTGGTTAGCTGGTATGTTATGATGTGGTTAGCTGGTATGTTATGATGTGGTTAGCTGGTATGTTATGATGTGGTTAGCTGGTATGTTATGATGTGGTTAGCTGGTATGTTATGATGTGGTTAGCTGGTATGTTATGATGTGGTTAGCTGGTATGTTATGATGTGGTTAGCTGGTATGGTTAGCTGGTATGTTATGATGTGGTTAGCTGGTATGTTATGATGTGGTTAGCTGGTATGTTATGATGTGGTTAGCTGGTATGTTATGATGTGGTTAGCTGGTATGTTATGATGTGGTTAGCTGGTATGTTATGATGTGGTTAGCTGGTATGTTATGATGTGGTTAGCTGGTATGTTATGATGTGGTTAGCTGGTATGTTATGATGTGGTTAGCTGGTATGTTATGATGTGGTTAGCTGGTATGTTATGATGTGGTTAGCTGGTATGTTATGATGTGGTTAGCTGGTATGTTATGATGTGGTTAGCTGGTATGTTATGATGTATGTTAAGATGTGGTTAGCTGGTATGTTATGATGTGGTTAGCTGGTATGTTATGATGTGGTTAGCTGGTATGTTATGATGTGGTTAGCTGGTATGTTATGATGTGGTTAGCTGGTATGTTATGATGTGGTTAGCTGGTATGTTATGATGTGGTTAGCTGGTATGTTATGATGTGGTTAGCTGGTATGTTATGATGTGGTTAGCTGGTATGTTATGTTATGGTATGTTATGATTGGCTGGTATGTTATGATGTGGTTAGCTGGTATGTATGTTATGATGTGGTTAGCTGGTATGTTATGATGTGGTTAGCTGGTATGTTATGATGTGGTTAGCTGGTATGTTATGATGTGGTTAGCTGGTATGTTATGATGTGGTTAGCTGGTATGTTATGATGGTTAGCTGGTATGTTATGATGTGGTTAGCTGGTATGTTATGATGTGGTTAGCTGGTATGTTATGATGTGGTTAGCTGGTATGTTATGATGTGGTTAGCTGTATGTTATGATGTTATGTTGATGTGGTTAGCTGGTATGTTATGATGTGGTTAGCTGGTATGTTATGATGTGGTTAGCTGGTATGTTATGATGTGGTTAGCTGGTATGTTATGATGTGGTTAGCTGGTATGTTATGATGTGGTTAGCTGGTATGTTATGATGTGGTTAGCTGGTATGTTATGATGTGGTTAGCTGGTATGTTATGATGTGGTTAGCTGGTATGTTATGATGGTTAGCTGGTATGTTATGATGTGGTTAGCTGGTATGTTATGATGTGGTTAGCTGGTATGTTTGATGGTTAGCTGGTATGTTATGATGTGGTGGTATGTTAGCTGGTATGTTATGATGTGGTTAGCTGGTATGTTATGATGTGGTTAGCTGGTATGTTATGATGTGGTTAGCTGGTATGTTATGATGTGGTTAGCTGGTATGTTATGATGTGGTTATGTTATGATGTGGTTAGCTGGTATGTTAGATGTGATTAGCTGGTATGTTATGTTATGATGTGGTTAGCTGGTATGTTATGATGTGGTTAGCTGGTATGTTATGATGTGGTTAGCTGGTATGTTATGATGTGGTTAGCTGGTATGTTATGATATGTGGTTAGCTGGTATGTTATGATGTGGTTAGCTGGTATGTTATGATGTGGTTAGCTGGTATGTTATGATGTGGTTAGCTGGTATGTTATGATGTGGTATGTATGTTAGCTGGTATGTTATGATGTGGTTAGCTGGTATGTTATGATGTGGTTAGCTGGTATGTTATGATGTGGTTAGCTGGTATGTTATGATTGGTTCCAGCTGGTATGTTATGGTTAGCTGGTATGTTATGATGTGGTTAGCTGGTATGTTATGATGTGGTTAGCTGGTATGTTATGATGTGGTTAGCTGGTATGTTATGATGTGGTTAGCTGGTATGTTTATGTGGTTAGCTGGTATGTTATGATGTGGTTAGCTGGTATGTTATGATGTGGTTAGCTGGTATGTTATGATGTATGTTAGCTAGCTGGTATGTTATGATGTGGTTAGCTGGTATGTTATGATGTGGTTATGTTATGATGTGGTTAGCTGTTATGTTCAGTATGTTATGATGTGGTTAGCTGGTATGTTATGATGTGGTTAGCTGGTATGTTATGATGTGGTTAGCTGGTATGTTATGCTGTATGTTATGATGTGGTTGCTGTATGTTAAGATGTGGTTAGCTGGTATGTTATGATGTGGTTAGCTGGTATGTTATGATGTGGTTAGCTGGTATGTTATGATGTGGTTAGCTGGTATGTTATGTTATGCTGGTTATGTTATGATGTTAGCTGTATGTTATGTGGTTAGCTGGTATGTTATGATGTGGTTAGCTGATGTTATGTATGTTATGATGTGGTTAGCTGTATGTTATGATGTGGTTAGCTTATGTTGATGTGGTTAGCTGGTATGTTATGATGTGGTTAGCTGGTATGTTATGATGTGGTTAGCTGGTATATTATGATGTGGTTAGTTGGTATGTTATGATGTGGTTAGCTGGTATGTTATGCTGTGGTTAGTTTGTATGTTATGCTGTATGTTATGATGTGGTTAGCTGGTATGTTATGATGTGGTTAGCTGGTATGTTATGATGTGGTTAGCTGGTATGTTATGCTGTGGTTAGCTGGTATGTTATGATGTGGTTAGCTGGTATGTTATGCGGTTAGCTGGTATGTTATGATGTGGTTAGCTGGAATGTTATGTGGTTAGCTGGTATGTTAAGTATCTATCTATGGTCTGTAGTCTCTCCTGTCGGTTTTCATCCACTGGGCCATCTACAAGGCATTCCTAGTGGATCACCAACCATTTCATCCACTGGCCCATCTACAAGGCATTCCTAGTGGATCACCAACCATTTCATCCACTGGTCCATCTACAAGGCATTCCTAGTGGATCACCAACCATTTCATCCACTGGTCCATCTACAAGGCATTCCTAGTGGATCACCAACCATTTCATCCACTGGGCCATCTACAAGGCATTCCTAGTGGATCACCAACCATTTCATCCACTGGGCCATCTACAAGGCATTCCTAGTGGATCACCAACCATTTCATCCACTGGGCCATCTACAAGGCATTCCTAGTGGATCACCAACCATTTCATCCACTGGCCCATCTACAAGGCATTCCTAGTGGATCACCAACCATTTCATCCACTGGTCCATCTACAAGGCATTCCTAGTGGATCACCAACCATTTCATCCACTGGGCCATCTACAAGGCATTCCTAGTGGATCACCAACCATTTCATCCACTGGGCCATCTACAAGGCTAGTGGATTCCACTGGATCACTAGGCTCCTATTTAATTAGTCTTTTGGCGGCAGGTGAGCTTGATTCATTTCATCCACTGGTTCCATCTACAAGGCATTCCAGGTGAGCTTGATTAGCTGGATCACCAACCATTTCTGTAGAGCTTGAAAGATGATTCAGCTGCCCTGTTGGTGGCTGAGCTAGGCTCCTATTTAATTAGTCTTTTGGCGGCAGGTGAGCTTGATTCAGCTGCCCTGTTGGTGGCAGGTGAGCTTGATTCAGCTGCCCTGTTAGCTGCAGGTGAGCTTGATTCAGCTGCCCTGTTAGCTGCAGCTTGATTCAGCTGCCCTGTTGGTGCAGGTGAGCTTGATTCAGCTGCCCTGTTGGTGCAGGTGAGCTTGATTCAGCTGCCCTGTTAGCTGCAGGTGCTTGATTCAGCTGCCCTGTTGGTGGCAGGTGAGCTTGATTCAGCTGCCCTGATTCAGCTGCCCTGTTAGCTGCAGGTGAGCTTGATTCAGCTGCCCTGTTGGTGGCAGGTGAGCTTGATTCAGCTGCCCTGTTAGCTGCAGGTGAGCTTGATTCAGCTGCCCTGTTAGCTGCAGGTGAGCTTGATTCAGCTGCCCTGTTAGCTGCAGGTGAGCTTGATTCAGCTGCCCTGTTAGCTGCAGGTGAGCTTGATTCAGCTGCCCTGTTAGCTGCAGGTGAGCTTGATTCAGCTGCCCTGTTAGCTGCAGGTGAGCTTGATTCAGCTGCCCTGTTAGCTGCAGGTGAGCTTGATTCAGCTGCCCTGTTAGCTGCAGGTGAGCTTGATTCAGCTGCCCTGTTAGCTGCAGGTGAGCTTGATTCAGCTGCCCTGTTGGCGGCAGGTGAGCTTGATTCAGCTGCCCTGTTAGCTGCAGGTGAGCTTGATTCAGCTGCCCTGTTGGTGGCAGGTGAGTTGAGCTGCAGGTGAGCTTGATTCAGCTGCCCTGAAGCTGCACTGATTGATTCAGCTGCCCTGTTGCTGCAGGTGAAGCTTGATTCAGCTGCCCTGTTAGCTGCAGGTCATTCAGAGCTTGTCAATGTCACTCTCTGAATCAGCTCTCTCTGTAGGACCATTGCCCTGTTAGCTGCAAGCTGCCCTGTTGGTGGCAGGCGAGCTTGATTCAGCTCCAGCAGTATTACTCAACCAGAGCAGCTTTAGCCCCAGAGGTCGTCCACAGAGCTGAGAGTCTCGCGCTAGATATCTGTATAGAGGTACAAGGCTTCCTGCACAGCACAAACCCTGACATGCCTCTGGGAGAGATGTCACTGGGAGGGTCCCTGCTCGACGACCTACAGGTACCAGGCACCGAATCACACTCATTGAATCACACTCATTGAATCACACTCACTGAATCACACTCACTGAATCACACTCATTGAATCACACTCATTGAATCACACTCATTGAATCACACTCATTGAATCACACTCATTGAATCACACTCATTGAATCACACTCACTGAATCACACTCACTGAATCACACTCATTGAATCACACTCATTGAATCACACTCACTGAATCACACTCATTGAATCACACTCACTGAATCACACTCATTGAATCACACTCATTGAATCACACTCATTGAATCACACTCATTGAATCACACTCACTGAATCACACTCATTGAATCACACTCATTGAATCACACTCACTGAATCACACTCATTGAATCACACTCACTGAATCACACTCATTGAATCACACTCATTGAATCACACTCATTGAATCACACTCATTGAATCACACTCATTGAATCACACTCAATAATTGTTCATGTTGAATGGACTGAGTAAGTCTTTCTGAATAAGAGTGTCTTTCTAAATGGCCGACAACTGGGTTGAACAATTCAGTGAATTCACAACGAAATGTGCAGTATGAATATCACAGGAGATATACAGTATCAATATTACAGGAGATCTACAGTATCAATATTACAGGAGATCTACAGTATCAATATTACAGGAGATCTACAGTATGAATATCACAGGAGATCTACAGTATGAATATCACAGGATATCTACAGTATGAATATCACAGGAGATATACAGTATCAATATTACAGGAGATCTACAGTATCAATATTACAGGAGATCTACAGTATGAATATCACAGGAGATCTACAGTATCAATATTACAGGAGATCTACAGTATCAATATTACAGGAGATCTACAGTATGAATATCACAGGAGATCTACAGTATGAATAGGAGATATACAGTATCAATATTACAGAGATCTACAGTATCAATATTACAGGAGATATACAGTATCAATATTACAGGAGATCTACAGTATCAATATCACAGGAGATCTACAGTATGAATATCACAGGAGATCTACAGTATCAATATTACAGGAGATCTACAGTATCAATATTACAGGAGATCTACAGTATCAATATTACAGGAGATCTACAGTATCAATATCACAGGAGATCTACAGTATCAATATCACAGGAGATCTACAGTATCAATATTACAGGAGATCTACAGTATGAATATTACAGGAGATCTACAGTATCAATATTACAGGAGATCTACAGTATCAATATTACAGGAGATATACAGTATCAATATTACAGGAGATATACAGTATCAATATTACAGGAGATCTACAGTATCAATATTACAGGAGATCTACAGTATCAATATTACAGGAGATCTACAGTATCAATATTACAGGAGATCTACAGTATCAATATTACAGGAGATCTACAGTATCAATATTACAGGAGATCTACAGTATCAATATTACAGGAGATCTACAGTATCAATATTACAGGAGATCTACAGTATCAATATTACAGGAGATCTACAGTATCAATATTACAGGAGATCTACAGTATCAATATTACAGGAGATCTACAGTATCAATATTACAGGAGATCTACAGTATCAATATTACAGGAGATCTACAGTATCAATATTACAGGAGATCTACAGTATCAATATTACAGGAGATCTACAGTATCAATATTACAGGAGATCTACAGTATCTACAGTATGAATATTACAGGATACAGTATCAATACAGGAGATCTACAGTATCAATATTACAGGAGATCTACAGTATCAATATTACAGGAGATCTACAGTATCAATATTACAGGAGATCTACAGTATCAATATTACAGGAGATCTACAGTATCAATATTACAGGAGATCTACAGTATCAATATCACAGGAGATCTACAGTATCAATATTACAGGAGATCTACAGTATCAATATTACAGGAGATCTACAGTATCAATATTACAGGAGATATACAGTATCAATATTACAGGAGATCTACAGTATCAATATCACAGGAGATCTACAGTATCAATATTACAGGAGATCTACAGTATCAATATTACAGGAGATCTACAGTATCAATATTACAGGAGATCTACAGTATCAATATTACAGGAGATCTACAGTATCAATATTACAGGAGATCTACAGTATCAATATTACAGGAGATCTACAGTATCAATATTACAGGAGATCTACAGTATCAATATTACAGGAGATCTACAGTATCAATATTACAGGAGATCTACAGTATATCACAGTATCAATATTACAGGAGTAATGTAATATTTTGAAACGCCACTCAGCCTCTTGTAGGTGGTGATGAAGCTGGTCATGTTGTGTCTGTCTAGGTGGTGATGAAGCTGGTCATGTTGTGTCTGTCTAGGTGGTGATGAAGCTGGTCATGTGTCTGTCTAGGTGGTGATGAAGCTGGTCATGTGTCTGTCTAGGTGGTGATGAAGCTGGTCATGTGTCTGTCTAGGTGGTGATGAAGCTGGTCATGTGTCTGTCTAGGTGGTGATGAAGCTGGTCATGTTGTCTGTCTAGGTGGTGATGAAGCTGGTCATGTGTCTGTCTAGGTGGTGATGAAGCTGGTCATGTTGTCTGTCTAGGTGGTGATGAAGCTGGTCATGTGTCTGTCTAGGTGGTGATGAAGCTGGTCATGTGTCTGTCTAGGTGGTGATGAAGCTGGTCATGTGTCTGTCTAGGTGGTGATGAAGCTGGTCATGTGTCTGTCTAGGTGGTGATGAAGCTGGTCATGTTGTCTGTCTAGGTGGTGATGAAGCTGGTCATGTTGTCTGTCTAGGTGGTGATGAAGCTGGTCATGTTGTCTGTCTAGGTGGTGATGAAGCTGGTCATGATGTCTGTCTAGGTGGTGATGAAGCTGGTCATGTGTCTGTCTAGGTGGTGATGAAGCTGGTCATGTTGTCTGTCTAGGTGGTGATGAAGCTGGTCATGTGTCTGTCTAGGTGGTGATGAAGCTGGTCATGTTGTCTGTCTAGGTGGTGATGAAGCTGGTCATGTGTCTGTCTAGGTGGTGATGAAGCTGGTCATGTTGTCTGTCTAGGTGGTGATGAAGCTGGTCATGTTGTCTGTCATGTTGTCTGTCTAGGTGGTGATGAAGCTGGTCATGTTGTCTGTCTAGCTGGGTGGTGATGAAGCTGGTCATGTTGTCTGTCTAGGTGGTGATGAAGCTGGTCATGTTGTCTGTCTAGGTGGTGATGAAGCTGGTCATGTTGTCTGTCTAGGTGGTGATGAAGTCATGTTGTCTGTCTAGGTGGTGATGAAGCTGGTCATGTGTCTGTCTAGGTGGTGATGAAGCTGGTCATGTCTGTCTAGGTGGTGATGAAGCTGGTCATGTTGTCTGTCTAGGTGGTGATGAAGCTGGTCATGTGTCTGTCTAGGTGGTGATGAAGCTGGTCATGTTGTCTGTCTAGGTGGTGATGAAGCTGGTCATGTGAAGCTGTCTGTCTAGGTGGTGATGAAGCTGGTCATGTGTCTGTCTAGGTGGTGATGAAGCTGGTCATGTGTCTGTCTAGGTGGTGATGAAGCTGGTCATGTTGTGTCTGTCTAGGTGGTGATGAAGCTGGTCATGTTGTCTGTCTAGGTGGTGATGAAGCTGGTCATGTTGTCTGTCTAGGTGGTGATGAAGCTGGTCATGTGTCTGTCTAGGTGGTGATGAAGCTGGTCATGTTGTCTGTCTAGGTGGTGATGAAGCTGGTCATGGTGTCTGTCTAGGTGGTGATGAAGCTGGTCATGTGTCTGTCTAGGTGGTGATGAAGCTGGTCATGTGTCTGTCTAGGTGGTGATGAAGCTGGTCATGTTGTCTGTCTAGGTGGTGATGAAGCTGGTCATGTTGTCTGTCTAGGTGGTGATGAAGCTGGTCATGTGTCTGTCTAGGTGGTGATGAAGCTGGTCATGTTGTCTGTCTAGGTGGTGATGAAGCTGGTCATGTTGTCTGTCTAGGTGGTGATGAAGCTGGTCATGTTGTCTGTCTAGGTGGTGATGAAGCTGGTCATGTTGTGTCTGTCTAGGTGGTGATGAAGCTGGTCATGTTGTCTGTCTAGGTGGTGATGAAGCTGGTCATGTTGTCTGTCTAGGTGGTGATGAAGCTGGTCATGTGTCTGTCTAGGTGGTGATGAAGCTGGTCATGTTGTGTCTGTCTAGGTGGTGATGAAGCTGGTCATGTGTCTGTCTAGGTGGTGATGAAGCTGGTCATGATGTCTGTCTAGGTGGTGATGAAGCTGGTCATGTTGTCTGTCTAGGTGGTGATGAAGCTGGTCATGTTGTCTGTCTAGGTGGTGATGAAGCTGGTCATGTTGTCTGTCTAGGTGGTGATGAAGCTGGTCATGTGTCTGTCTAGGTGGTGATGAAGCTGGTCATGTTGTCTGTCTAGGTGGTGATGAAGCTGGTCATGTGTCTGTCTAGGTGGTGATGAAGCTGGTCATGTGTCTGTCTAGGTGGTGATGAAGCTGGTCATGTTGTCTGTCTAGGTGGTGATGAAGCTGGTCATGTGTCTGTCTAGGTGGTGATGAAGCTGGTCATGTGTCTGTCTAGGTGGTGATGAAGCTGGTCATGTGTCTGTCTAGGTGGTGGTGATGAATGTTGTCTGGTCATGTGATGAAGCTGTCTGTCTAGGTGGTGATGAAGCTGGTCATGTTGTCTGTCTAGGTGGTGATGAAGCTGGTCATGTGTCTGTCTAGGTGGTGATGAAGCTGGTCATGTGTCTGTCTAGGTGGTGATGAAGCTGGTCATGTTGTCTGTCTAGGTGGTGAGAGCGGACCATGCGTGCCTGCTGGTTCCCCTCCAGCTAGAACCCAGTCTGTGGAGACTGATCCCTGGGGAGGAGACTCTCCTAACACACCCTCTACACTGGATGGTCCGGCGGGTCAACCTGGTGATGAAGCTGGTCTGTGTCTTGGTGAGAGGGTGTTCTACCTGATCAGCTACTGGGACCGGTACACCCATTTACATACTGTCTAGGGGTATTTAAATCTGTTCTGTTCTACCTGATCATTATCCATACTGTCTAGGGGTATTTAAATCTGTTCTACCTGATCATTATCCATACTGTCTAGGGGTATTTAAATCTGTTCTGTTCTACCTGATCATTATCCATACTGTCTAGGGGTATTTAAATCTGTTCTGTTCTACCTGGTCATTATTATCCATACTGTCTAGGGGTATTTAAATCTGTTCTGTTCTACCTGATCATTATCCATACTGTCTAGGGGTATTTAAATCTGTTCTACCTGATCATTATCCATACTGTCTAGGGTTATTTAAATCTGTTCTGTTCTACCTGATCATTATCCATACTGTCTAGGGGTATTTAAATCTCTTCTGTTCTACCTGGTCATTATACATACTGTCTAGGGTTATTTAAATCTGTTCTGTTCTACCTGATCATTATCCATACTGTCTAGGGGTATTTAAATCTGTTCTACCTGATCATTATCCATACTGTCTAGGGTTATTTAAATCTGTTCTGTTCTACCTGATCATTATCCATACTGTCTAGGGTTATTTAAATCTGTTCTGTTCTACCTGGTCATTATACATACTGTCTAGGGTTATTTAAATCTGTTCTGTTCTACCTGATCATTATACATACTGTCTAGGGTTATTTAAATCTGTTCTGTTCTACCTGGTCATTATACATACTGTCTAGGGTTATTTAAATCTGTTCTGTTCTACCTGATCATTATCCATACTGTCTAGGGGTATTTAAATCTGTTCTACCTGGTCATTATACATACTGTCTAGGGGTATTTAAATCTGTTCTGTTCTACCTGATCATTATCCATACTGTCTAGGGGTATTTAAATCTGTTCTACCTGATCATTATCCATACTGTCTAGGGGTATTTAAATCTGTTCTGTTCTACCTGATCATTATCCATACTGTCTAGGGGTATTTAAATCTGTTCTACCTGATCATTATCCATACTGTCTAGGGGTATTTAAATCTGTTCTGTTCTACCTGATCATTATCCATACTGTCTAGGGGTATTTAAATCTGTTCTGTTCTACCTGATCATTATCCATACTGTCTAGGGGTATTTAAATCTGTTCTGTTCTACCTGATCATTATCCATACTGTCTAGGGGTATTTAAATCTGTTCTACCTGATCATTATCATACTGTCTAGGGGTATTTAAATCTGTTCTGTTCATTCATTATCCATACTGTCTAGGGGTATTTAAATCTGTTCTGTTCTACCTGATCATTATCCATACTGTCTAGGGGTATTTAAATCTGTTCTGTTCTACCTGGTCATTATCCATACTGTCTAGGGGGTTATTTAAATCTGTTCTGTTCTACCTGATCATTATCCATACTGTCTAGGGGTATTTAAATCTGTTCTACCTGATCATTATCCATACTGTCTAGGGGTATTTAAATCTGTTCTGTTCTACCTGGTCATTATCCATACTGTCTAGGGGTATTTAAATCTGTTCTGTTCTACCTGATCATTATCCATACTGTCTAGGGGTATTTAAATCTGTTCTGTTCTACCTGATCATTATCCATACTGTCTAGGGGTATTTAAATCTGTTCTACCTGATCATTATCCATACTGTCTAGGGGTATTTAAATCTGTTCTACCTGATCATTATCCATACTGTCTAGGGGTATTTAAATCTGTTCTGTTCTACCTGATCATTATCCATACTGTCTAGGGGTATTTAAATCTGTTCTACCTGATCATTATCCATACTGTCTAGGGGTATTTAAATCTGTTCTACCTGATCATTATCCATACTGTCTAGGGGTATTTAAATCTGTTTCTGTTCTACTGTCTGATCTGTTCTCATTATCCATACTGTCTAGGGGTATTTAAATCTGTTCTGTATCTACCTGAGGGGTCATTATCCATACTGTCTAGGGGTATTTAAATCTGTTCTGTTCTACCTGATCATTATCCATACTGTCTAGGGGTATTTAAATCTGTTCTGTTCTACCTGATCATTATACATACATTATCCATACTGTCTAGGGGTATTTAAATCTGTTCTACCTGATCATTATCCATACTGTCTAGGGGTATTTAAATCTGTTCTACCTGATCATTATCCATACTGTCTAGGGGTATTTAAATCTGTTCTCTGATCATTATCCATACTGTCTAGGGTATTTAAATCTGTTCTATCATTATCCATACTGTCTAGGGGTATTTAAATCTGTTCTACCTGATCATTATACATACTGTCTAGGGGTATTTAAATCTGTTCTACCTGATCATTATCCATACTGTCTAGGGGTATTTAAATCTGTTCTGTTCTACCT
Source organism: Oncorhynchus keta (assembly GCF_023373465.1). Taxonomy (NCBI): domain Eukaryota; kingdom Metazoa; phylum Chordata; class Actinopteri; order Salmoniformes; family Salmonidae; genus Oncorhynchus; species Oncorhynchus keta. The sequence goes on from NW_026290888.1 coordinate 291,840, forward strand.
GATCATTATCCATACTGTCTATGGGTATTTAAATCTGTTCTACCTGATCATTATCCATACTGTCTAGGGGTATTTAAATCTGTTCTGTTCTACCTGATCATTATCCATACTGTCTAGGGGTATTTAAATCTGTTCTACCTGATCATTATCCATACTGTCTAGGGGTATTTAAATCTGTTCTACCTGATCATTATCCATACTGTCTAGGGGTATTTAAATCTGTTCTGTTCTACCTGATCATTATCCATACTGTCTAGGGGTATTTAAATCTGTTCTGCCTGATCATTATACATACTGTCTAGGGGTATTTAAATCTGTTCTACCTGATCATTATCCATACTGTCTAGGGGTATTTAAATCTGTTCTGTTCTACCTGATCATTATCCATACTGTCTAGGGGTATTTAAATCTGTTCTACCTGATCATTATCCATACTGTCTAGGGGTATTTAAATCTGTTCTACCTGATCATTATCCATACTGTCTAGGGGTATTTAAATCTGTTCTACCTGATCATTATCCATACTGTCTAGGGGTATTTAAATCTGTTCTGTTCTACCTGATCATTATCCATACTGTCTAGGGGTATTTAAATCTGTTCTAGCTGATCATTATCCATACTGTCTGTTCTGTTCTACCTGGTCATTATCCATACTGTCTAGGGGTATTTAAATCTGTTCTGTTCTACCTGATCATTATCCATACTGTCTAGGGGGGGTATTTAAATCTAGGGGTATTTAAATCTGTTCTACCTGATCATTATACATACTGTCTAGGGGTATTTAAATCTGTTCTACCTGGTCATTATACATACTGTCTAGGGGTATTTAAATCTGTTCTACCTGGTCATTATACATACTGTCTAGGGGTATTTAAATCTGTTCTACCTGGTCATTATACATACTGTCTAGACTCTGTCTCTCTAGACCTCGTGTCCCTGGGAACGATGGGGGAAACAAGCAGTGGAACTGGCTTGGAGGTCCAGATTTTAATTTTGAGGGATCTCTAGATTTCTGGCCCGGCTATTAATTGTCTGTCTCCTCTCCTCTCCTCTCCTCTCCTCTCTCTCCTCTCCTCTCCTCTCCTCTCCTCTCCTCTCCTCTCCTAGGTTCCTAGTAGGAGGGTATCTGTCCTGCCGGGCGCTGGTGAGCATGCTCAGTAAGGCTGTGATGGAAACCATGAACTGGCCGTCTCTCTCCTCCACTCTGGACTGTCTGGTCAGGCCTGTCCTCGGGGGAGATGAACTGAAACTAGAGATACGGTATCTCACACACACACACACACACACACACACACACACACACACACACACACACACACACACACACACACACACACACACACGAACGAACTGGCCGTCTCTCTCCTCCACTCTGGACTGTCTGGTCAGGCCTATCTCTCACACACACACAGATATATATTTTAGTCAGCAGACGATCTTATCCAGAGAGACTAACAGTCAGTCAGAGATATCTCTGTGGGACAGCCCACATATCTCATAGTCACATGTTTCCTCAGTAAACAAGTTATCAGCAGTCAGTAGCAGTTTTACTGTGAACACTGAGGCTGTACCTGCTTTAAGTTACAGTTTTACTGTGAACACTGAGACTGTACCCACTAAGTTACAGTTTTACTGTGAACACTGAGGCTGTACCCACTAAGTTACAGTTTTACTGTGAACACTGAGGCTGTACCTACTAAGTTACAGTTTTACTGTGAACACTGAGGCTGTACCCACTAAGTTACAGTTTTGCTGTGAACACTGAGGCTGTACCTGCTTTAAGTTACAGTTTTACTGTGAACACTGAGGCTGTACCAGTTTTACAGTTTTACTGAACACTGAGGCTGTACCTGCTTTAAGTTACAGTTTTACTGTGAACACTGAGGCTGTACCTGCTTTAAGTTACAGTTTTACTGTGAACACTGAGGCTGTACACTGCTTTAAGTTACAGTTTTACTGTGAACACTGAACACTGAGTTTTACTGTGAACACTGCTTTAAGTTACAGTTTTACTGTGAACACTGAGGCTGTACCTGCTTTAAGTTACAGTTTTACTGTGAACACTGAGGCTGTACCCTTTAAGTTACAGTTTTACTGTGAACACTGAGGCTGTACCCACTAAGTTACAGTTTTACTGTGAACACTGAGGCTGTACCCACTAAGTTACAGTTTTACTGTGAACACTGAGGCTGTACCTGCTTTAAGTTACAGTTTTACTGTGAACACTGAGGCTGTACCTGCTTTAAGTTACAGTTTTACTGTGAACACTGAGGCTGTACCTGCTTTAAGTTACAGTTTTACTGTGAACACTGAGGCTGTACCTGCTTTAAGTTACAGTTTTACTGTGAACACTGAGGCTGTACCTGCTTTAAGTTACAGTTTTACTGTGAACACTGAGGCTGTACCCACTAAGTTACAGTTTTACTGTGAACACTGAGGCTGTACCTGCTTTAAGTTACAGTTTTACTGTGAACACTGAGGCTGTACCCTTTAAGTTACAGTTTTACTGTGAACACTGAGGCTGTACCTGCTTTAAGTTACAGTTTTACTGTGAACACTGAGGCTGTACCTGCTTTAAGTTACAGTTTTACTGTGAACACTGAGGCTGTACCTGCTTTAAGTTACAGTTTTACTGTGAACACTGAGGCTGTACCCACTAAGTTACAGTTTTACTGTGAACACTGAGGCTGTACCTGCTTTAAGTTACAGTTTTACTGTGAACACTGAGGCTGTACCTGCTTTAAGTTACAGTTTTACTGTGAACACTGAGGCTGTACCTGCTTTAAGTTACAGTTTTACTGTGAACACTGAGGCTGTACCCACTAAGTTACAGTTTTACTGTGAACACTGAGGCTGTACCTGCTTTAAGTTACAGTTTTACTGTGAACACTGAGGCTGTACCTGCTTTAAGTTACAGTTTTACTGTGAACACTGAGGCTGTACCTGCTTTAAGTTACAGTTTTACTGTGAACACTGAGGCTGTACCTGCTTTAAGTTACAGTTTTACTGTGAACACTGAGGCTGTACCCTTTAAGTTACAGTTTTACTGTGAACACTGAGGCTGTACCCACTAAGTTACAGTTTTACTGTGAACACTGAGGCTGTACCCGCTTTAAGTTACAGTTTTACTGTGAACACTGAGGCTGTACCCACTAAGTTACAGTTTTACTGTGAACACTGAGGCTGTACCCACTAAGTTACAGTTTTACTGTGAACACTGAGGCTGTACCTGCTTTAAGTTACAGTTTTACTGTGAACACTGAGGCTGTACCCACTAAGTTACAGTTTTACTGTGAACACTGAGGCTGTACCTGCTTTAAGTTACAGTTTTACTGTGAACACTGAGGCTGTACCCACTAAGTTACAGTTTTACTGTGAACACTGAGGCTGTACCTGCTTTAAGTTACAGTTTTACTGTGAACACTGAGGCTGTACCTGCTTTCAGTTACAGTTTTACTGTGAACACTGAGGCTGTACCTGCTTTAAGTTACAGTTTTACTGTGAACACTGAGGCTGTACCTGCTTTAAGTTACAGTTTTACTGTGAACACTGAGGCTGTACCCACTAAGTTACAGTTTTACTGTGAACACTGAGGCTGTACCTGCTAAGTTACAGTTTTACTGTTGACAGTTTTACTGTGAACACTGAGGCTGTACCTGCTTTAAGTTACAGTTTTACTGTGAACACTGAGGCTGTACCTGCTTTAAGTTACAGTTTTACTGTGAACACTGAGGCTGTACCTGCTTTAAGTTACAGTTTTACTGTGAACACTGAGGCTGTACCTGCTTTAAGTTACAGTTTTACTGTGAACACTGAGGCTGTACCCACTAAGTACCCACTAAGTTCAGTTTTACTGTGAACACTGAGGCTGTACCTGCTTTAAGTTACAGTTTTACTGTGAACACTGAGGCTGTACCCACTTTAAGTTACAGTTTTACTGTGAACACTGAGGCTTACCTGCTTTCAGTTACAGTTTTACTGTGAACACTGAGGCTGTACCTGCTTTAAGTTACAGTTTTACTGTGAACACTGAGGCTGTACCCTTTAAGTTACAGTTTTACTGTGAACACTGAGGCTGTACCCTTTAAGTTACAGTTTTACTGTGAACACTGAGGCTGTACCTGCTTTAAGTTACAGTTTTACTGTGAACACTGACTGTACTGAGTTACAGTTTTACTGTGAACACTGAGGCTGTACCCACTAAGTTACACTTTAAGTTACAGTTTTACTGTGAACACTGAGGCTGTACCCACTAAGTTACAGTTTTACTGTGAACACTGAGGCTGTACCCACTAAGTTACAGTTTTACTGTGAACACTGAGGCTGTACCTGCTTTAAGTTACAGTTTTACTGTGAACACTGAGGCTGTACCTGCTTTCAGTTACAGTTTTACTGTGAACACTGAGGCTGTACCTGCTTTAAGTTACAGTTTTACTGTGAACACTGAGGCTGTACCCACTAAGTTACAGTTTTACTGTGAACACTGAGGCTGTACCTGCTTTAAGTTACAGTTTTACTGTGAACACTGAGGCTGTACCCTTTAAGTTACAGTTTTACTGTGAACACTGAGGCTGTACCTGCTTTAAGTTACAGTTTTACTGTGAACACTGAGGCTGTACCTGCTTTAAGTTACAGTTTTACTGTGAACACTGAGGCTGTACCTGCTTTAAGTTACAGTTTTACTGTGAACACTGAGGCTGTACCTGCTTTAAGTTACAGTTTTACTGTGAACACTGAGGCTGTACCTGCTTTAAGTTACAGTTTTACTGTGAACACTGAGGCTGTACCCACTAAGTTACAGTTTTACTGTGAACACTGAGGCTGTACCCTTTAAGTTACAGTTTTACTGTGAACACTGAGGCTGTACCCACTAAGTTACAGTTTTACTGTGAACACTGAGGCTGTACCCACTTTACAGTTACAGTTACAGTATTTACTGTGAACACTGAGCTGCTGTACCCACTAAGTTACAGTTTTACTGTGAACACTGAGGCTGTACCCACTAAGTTACAGTTTTACTGTGAACACTGAGGCTGTACCTGCTTTAAGTTACAGTTTTACTGTGAACACTGAGGCTGTACCCACTTTAAGTTACAGTTTTACTGTGAACACTGAGGCTGTACCTGCTTTAAGTTACAGTTTTACTGTGAACACTGAGGCTGTACCTGCTTTAAGTTACAGTTTTACTGTGAACACTGAGGCTGTACCCACTAAGTTACAGTTTTACTGTGAACACTGAGGCTGTACCCACTAAGTTACAGTTTTACTGTGAACACTGAGGCTGTACCTGCTTTAAGTTACAGTTTTACTGTGAACACTGAGGCTGTACCCATTAAGTTACAGTTTTACTGTGAACACTGAGGCTGTACCCCACTTGAGGCTGTACCAGTTTTACTGTGAACACTGAGGCTGTACCCACTAAGTTACAGTTTTACTGTGAACACTGAGGCTGTACCCACTAAGTTACAGTTTTACTGTGAACACTGAGGCTGTACCCACTTTAAGTTACAGTTTTACTGTGAACACTGAGGCTGTACCCCTAAGTTACAGTTACAGTTTTACTGTGAACACTGAGGCTGTACCTGCTTTAAGTTACAGTTTTACTGTGAACACTGAGGCTGTACCTGCTTTAAGTTACAGTTTTACTGTGAACACTGAGGCTGTACCTGCTTTAAGTTACAGTTTTACTGTGAACACTGAGGCTGTACCCACTAAGTTACAGTTTTACTGTGAACACTGAGGCTGTACCCACTTTAAGTTACAGTTTTACTGTGAACACTGAGGCTGTACCCACTTTAAGTTACAGTTTTACTGTGAACACTGAGGCTGTACCCACTTTAAGTTACAGTTTTACTGTGAACACTGAGGCTGTACCTGCTTTAAGTTACAGTTTTACTGTGAACACTGAGGCTGTACCTGCTTTAAGTTACAGTTTTACTGTGAACACTGAGGCTGTACCCACTTTAGGTGAGTCATTAACACTGAGGCTGTACCCACTAAGTTACAGTTTTACTGTGAACACTGAGGCTGTACCTGCTTTAAGTTACAGTTTTACTGTGAACACTGAGGCTGTACCTGCTTTAAGTTACAGTTTTACTGTGAACACTGAGGCTGTACCCACTAAGTTACAGTTTTACTGTGAACACTGAGGCTGTACCCACTAAGTTACAGTTTTACTGTGAACACTGAGGCTGTACCTGCTTTAAGTTACAGTTTTACTGTGAACACTGAGGCTGTACCTGCTTTAAGTTACAGTTTTACTGTGAACACTGAGGCTGTACCACTTTAAGTTACAGTTTTACTGTGAACACTGAGGCTGTACCCACTAAGTTACAGTTTTACTGTGAACACTGAGGCTGTACCCACTAAGTTACAGTTTTACTGTGAACACTGAGGCTGTACCCACTAAGTTACAGTTTTACTGTGAACACTGAGGCTGCTAAGTTACAGTTTTACTGTGAACACTGAGGCTGTACCTGCTTTAAGTTACAGTTTTACTGTGAACACTGAGGCACTAAGTTACAGTTTTACTGTGAACACTGAGGCTGACCCACTTTAAGTTACAGTTTTACTGTGAACACTGAGGCTGTACCCACTAAGTTACAGTTTTACTGTGAACACTGAGGCTGTACCTGCTTTAAGTTACAGTTTTACTGTGAACACTGAGGCTGTACCTGCTTTAAGTTACAGTTTTACTGTGAACACTGAGGCTGTACCTGCTTTAAGTTACAGTTTTACTGTGAACACTGAGGCTGTACCTGCTTTAAGTTACAGTTTTACTGTGAACACTGAGGCTGTACCTGCTTTAAGTTACAGTTTTACTGTGAACACTGAGGCTGTACCTGCTTTAAGTTACAGTTTTACTGTGAACACTGAGGCTGTACCCACTTTAAGTTACAGTTTTACTGTGAACACTGAGGCTGTACCCACTAAGTTACAGTTTTACTGTGAACACTGAGGCTGTACCCACTAAGTTACAGTTTTACTGTGAACACTGAGGCTGTACCTGCTTTAAGTTACAGTTTTACTGTGAACACTGAGGCTGTACCCACTAAGTTACAGTTTTACTGTGAACACTGAGGCTGTACCTGCTTTAAGTTACAGTTTTACTGTGAACACTGAGGCTGTACTGCTTTAAGTTACAGTTTTTTGAACACTGAGTTACAGTTTTACTGTGAACACTGAGGCTGTACCTGCTTTAAGTTACAGTTTTACTGTGAACACTGAGGCTGTACCCACTAAGTTACAGTTTTACTGTGAACACTGAGGCTGTACCCACTAAGTTACAGTTTTACTGTGAACACTGAGGCTGTACCCCTGCTGAGGCTGTAGTTACAGTTTTACTGTGAACACTGAGGCTGTACCCACTTTAAGTTACAGTTTTACTGTGAACACTGAGGCTGTACCTGCTTTAAGTTACAGTTTTACTGTGAACACTGAGGCTGTACCTGCTTTAAGTTACAGTTTTACTGTGAACACTGAGGCTGTACCCACTTTAAGTTACAGTTTTACTGTGAACACTGAGGCTGTACCTGCTTTAAGTTACAGTTTTACTGTGAACACTGAGGCTGTACCCACTTTAAGTTACAGTTTTACTGTGAACACTGAGGCTGTACCCACTAAGTTACAGTTTTACTGTGAACACTGAGGCTGTACCTGCTTTAAGTTACAGTTTTACTGTGAACACTGAGGCTGTACCTGCTTTAAGTTAGTTTTACTGTGAACACTGAGGCTGTACCCACTAAGTTACAGTTTTAACAGTGGCCAAGTAGGCTACTGTGGTTATTTGATCATAATGTCGCTCTACCAGAGTAGCCTACCATCAAAAACAATGGAGAAAATGCATCCCATAATATTTTAACACGGAAACAGATGTTCTATCATTCAGCCTACAGTAGCAGCCAATGTGCGGTGTTCACTGAGTGTTAAAGGTCAGGGTTAAAGGTCAGGGTTAATGTGTATCTCTGTCTCTCTCCAGACCTGAGGGTTAAAGGTCAGGGTTAATGTGTATCTCTGTCTCTCTCCAGACCTGAGGGTTAAAGGTCAGTTACACTGTGGGTTAATGTGTATCTCTGTTCAGTTTTCTCCAGACCTGAGGGTTAAAGGTCAGGGTTAAAGGTCAGGGTTAATGTGTATCTCTGTCTCTCTCCAGACCTGAGGGTTAAAGGTCAGGGTTAAAGGTCAGGGTTAATGTGTATCTCTGTCTCTCTCCAGACCTGAGGGTTAAAGGTCAGGGTTAATGTGTATCACTGTCTCTCTCCAGACCTGAGGGTTAAAGGTCAGGGTTAATGTGTATCTCTGTCTCTCCAGACCTGAGGGTTAAAGGTCAGGGTTAATTACAGTTTTATCTCTGTCTCTCTCCAGACCTGAGGGTTAAAGGTCAGGGGTTAATGTGTATCTCTGTCTCTTCCAGACCTGAGGGTTGAAGTTCAGGTTATGTGAACACTGAGGCTGTCACTAAGTTCCAGACTGAGGGTTAAAGGTCAGGGTTAATGGGTGTATTCTGTTTTACTGTCCAGACCTGAGGGTTAAAGGTCAGGGTTAAAGGTCAGGGTTAATGTGAACACTGAGGCTGTCTCTCTCAGACCTGAGGGTTAGTACAGGGTTAATGGTCAGGGTTAATGTGTACAGTTTTCTGTCACTCTGACCTGAGGGTTAAAGGTCAGGGTTAATTTATGTGAACACTGATCTGTCTCTCTCCAGACCTGAGGGTTAAAGGTCAGGGTTAATGTGAGTTTTATCACTCTGTTAGTTCCAGACCTGAGGGTTAAAGGTCAGGGTTAATGTGTATAACTGTATCTCTCCAGTGTTAGTTAAAGGTCAGGGTTAATGTGTATCTCTGTCTCTGAGGGTTCAGGGTTAATGGTCAGGGTTAATATAACTCTCTGTCACTCTCCAGACCTGAGAGGTCAGGGGTTAAAGGTCAGGGTTAATGTGTACTCTCTGTCTCTCTCCAGACCTGAGGGTTAAAGTTTTCAGGTGTGGTTATCTCTGATCTACATTCTCTCCAGAAGACAAACATCAAAAACAATGGAGGCTTCACATAATATTTTCCACGGAAACAGATGTTCTATCATTCAGCCTACAGTAGCAGCCAATGTTTAACTGAGTGTTAAAGGTCAGGGTTAAAGGTCAGGGTTAATGTGTATCTCTGTCTCTCTCCAGACCTGAGGGTTAAAGGTCAGGGTTAATGTGTATCTCTGTCTCTCTCCAGACCTGAGGGTTAAAGGTCAGGGTTAATGTGTATCTCTGTCTCTCTCCAGACCTGAGGGTTAAAGGTCAGGGTTAATGTGTATCTCTGTCTCTCTCCAGACCTGAGGGTTAATACATGACTGATATGTCACTGTGTTAGTCAGGATCAGGGGTTAAAGGTCAGGGTTAATATATAACTAATATGTCACTATGTTAGTTTGGGGTTAAAGTTCAGGGTTAATATATAACTGACTGATATGTCACTGTGTTAGTTAGGGTCAGGGGTTAAAGGTCAGGGTTAATATATAACTAATATGTCACTATGTTAGTTTGGGGTTAAAGTTCAGGGTTAATATATAACTGACTGATATGTCACTGTGTTAGTTAGGGGTTAAAGGTCAGGGTTAATACATGACTGATATGTCACTGTGTTAGTTAGGGGTTAAAGGTCAGGGTTAATACATGACTGATATGTCACTGTGTTAGTTAGGGGTTAAAGGTCAGGGTTAATATATAACTGATATCACTGTGTTAGTTAGGGTCGGGGGTTAAAGGTCAGGGTTAATATATAACTGATATGTCACTATGTTAGTTAGGGTCAGGGGTTAAAGGTCAGGGTTAATATATAACTGATATCACTGTGTTAGTTAGGGTCAGGGGTTAAATGCCAGGGTTAATATATAACTGATATGTCACTATGTTAGTTAGGGTCAGGGGTTAAAGGTCAGGGTTAATATATAACTGATATGTCTCTCTGTGTGTCCAGACCAGAGCGAGGTGATACTCTCTTCATCTCCGTAGTGCCGGTGCTGAGGGAGGCAGACGTGGTCCTGACTGCCCAGGTAGAGTTAACCCAGCCCTGGGATAGTGCCTGGCACCTCTCCCTCTACCCTTGGGAGACCCAGCGCCTGACCCAGCTTGACTCCGCTGACCAGGGGGTCCGACGCGCCCTCCTCAAAACCCTCAAAGCCGTCTGCCGACGCTGTCCCGCCCTGCGACCCCTCACCGCCGCACCGCTGGCCAACCTCATCCTCCACCTCAGCGACAAGGACGTGGATTGGTCGGAGGGTTGTCTGAGTGGGCGGTTCCAGCAGTGTGTGTGGGAGCTGATAGGCTATCTGGAACAGGGGGTGTTACCAGGCTACTAAGCCCAGGCTACAGGACGGAGGAAGCCCAGTGTTAATATGTTATAGAAATTCTGACGGAGAAGAGTGTATATATCGATGAGGATGGGTATTAGATATGAGAGACACCACCCTGTCTCTGATAGATCATGCTGATATAGATATATATATATACTCTAACCTGGTGTGTATATCAGACAGAGGAAGAGGACACCTGGTGTGTCAGAGAGGAAGAGGACATGTATTAGATATGAGAGACACCACCCTGACGTCTATAGATCATATATATATATATATACTCTAACCTGGTGTGTATATCAGAGAGGAAGAGGACATGTATTAGATATGAGAGACACCACCCTGACGTCTATAGATCATATATATATAATATATACTCTAACCTGGTGTATATATCAGAGAGGAAGAGGACATGTATTAGATATGAGAGACACCACCCTGACGTCTATAGATCATATATATATATATATACTCTAACCTGGTGTATATATCAGAGAGGAAGAGGACATGTATTAGATATGAGAGACACCACCCTGACGTCTATAGATCAGTTGTGCCATATTACCGCTCCACTGAGACGTGGACGGGAGATTGTTGTTCAGGCAGTCATGCATCTCCTTCACATACACCTGTGTGGCTGACTGACTAAACAGAGATAATTTATACATTGTGTATGAGTACTACGGTGTGGATGAGTCGATGGGGGGGGCTCTGACTGAACAGCACAGAGACTGATGATGATGATGATGATGATGATGATGGACTGTGCCTTAAGGGAAGTAGATGAGGGAAGGAAGAAATGAAAAAGAAGGCTGCGTTTTACACAAGACACCCAGAATCAGGTTACTGCAGACGTAGTGACAGGCTTTCTCCTGCTGTGGACTATATATCTAGATCTAGTACAGCTCTGTCCAAAAGGCTGTTTCAGAATGGCCTGCGCCATTGAGGCTTTACAACCCATAGGAATCCCCCACCCTAGTTGACTACTTTAAAATGGTGGAAGCCCTCAATGAGCGCTACCCATTCTAAAACTGCATATTTTTGGGGGGGGGGGGTCATTGAAAGGCCTGGATCATTCTCTATGGGCCGACTGGACGACACAAGCTAACAGACTTAGCACCAGTTACCACAGCCACAAAGTGATAATTATGTCTAAAATCCCTCCCGCCAATTTCTCTTGTTTTAAACCTGTTGAATGACGTCACTATATGCACCTTCTACTGAATAAAAGCGCTCAACCCTTTTCTTTTCATAATGTTGTGTGTGTTTTGCGTTTGCTGCGGTGTTGTTTTTAAGTTGAAGAGTGTTTATTTAAATAAATGTTTTCTGCTGAACTACTGGTGATAATAATCCTCATTATTTACATGTTTAGCTGATATAATTCTGTGAAATCCAACATTGTGGACATTTGTTTTAAAGAAGAAGAACACTTTTCATGTTGCATTTTATTTCAAGTTGTAATTTGTAGTCCATCGGGTCATGATTGAACTACAAATCCAAGCTTGCATCAGTAAATAGCTGCTTTTCCCCACAAATCAATCCCGTTATTGTATACCGAAATGATCTGTCCCCGCTGAGGACTGAATTCCCACCGGACACCGGAGGCGGTGATTCAGCTCTTTCACAAGTCTCCTCGAGGTGTCTCGGGACGGATTCATCACCCCGGTAAAGAAGGAACGGCTCCTCCCCGCTCACGACCGGCAGCTGTCACATGGCTCAATATGTCTGGAGTTGGACCCGCTGCCTGAAGACGTGATACACACTTCGTTTCTCTCCACCGGAGCTGCGAGTCTCCGGTAGAGTTCAGTTCATTACTCTACGGAGGCGAAAAGAGGAACCGGGCCAAAAGTTGACCATGTGACTCGGTGTTACTTCCCGCAGACGGACCTGTTTCTCCCGGTTAATTTAACGCTCCTGTCGTGGGCTACTTTGTGTTTACGTGTTTTTTTGTCGCTGCTTCAGGACAGCTGCTGTTGACGTAAAACGACTCCCGGTTACGTCGGTAAGTTAACACCTCGCTCTGACGTTGAACTTTCCGTGTTTAAAATGTTTAGGATAATGTTATTTACCGACGTCCACCGATCTAAATACATTTTAATGAGAAGTGAAACATGTTTGTTTCGCTTTTAAGTTGTACTTCGAATAGTTCTCAACAACACAACAGCAAGACTTTTTAATACCCGTTACCCGGTCAGTTCTCCGGTGCCAAAAAACAGACTCCAACGGGAAAGTTAAACGGGAAGTGACCAACCAACACACACACACTGGCTCTCTAGGATCAACACACAGAGACACCTGGGATTGATGTTTTTATGACGTTATGATTGGATCTCCTGATGTGCTGGCCTTCACCAGTGAAGGGGATTTGGGGGGGTACCCAGACGCCCAGGTCCTGCCAGAGGAGCTCTCCCTCCCTCTCCTTCCCCTGTCTCACCCCTGGACCTCCCCTGCCCATTTCAACAGGGACTTCATACTGGTGGCTGAGTTCTCAGAACAGGTAGGACCTGGCAGGGGGTGGTGTGTGTGTTTTCAAATCATAGTTTATTTGTCACTTGCGCAGGGTACAACAGGTGTAAAACCAATAGTGCAAAAAAGGTTTTGGATGATGAACAGAGAGTAGCAGCAGAGTAAAAGAGGGGTTGGTGGGACACAGATAGATATGATGAACAGAGAGTAGCAGCAGAGTAAAAGAGGGGTTGGTGGTGGGACACAGATAGATATGATGAACAGAGAGTAGCAGCAGAGTAAAAGAGGGGTTGGTGGGACACAGATAGATATGATGAACAGAGAGTAGCAGCAGAGTAAAAGAGGGGTTGGTGGGACACAGATAGATATGATGAACAGAGACTAGCAGCAGAGTGAAAGAGGGGTTGGTGGTGGGACACAGATAGATATGATGAACAGAGAGTAGCAGCAGAGTGAAAGAGGGGTTGGTGGGACACAGATAGATATGATGAACAGAGAGAACAGTAAAAGAGGGGTTGGTGGGACACAGATAGATATGATGAACAGAGAGTAGCAGCAGAGTGAAAGAGGGGTTGGTGGGACACAGATAGATATGATGAACAGAGAGTAGCAGCAGAGTAAAAGAGGGGTTGGTGGGACACAGATAGATATGATGAACAGAGAGTAGCAGCAGAGTAAAAGAGGGGTTGGTGGGACACAGATAGATATGATGAACAGAGAGTAGCAGCAGAGTAAAAGAGGGGTTGGTGGGACACAGATAGATATGATGAACAGAGAGTAGCAGCAGAGTAAAAGAGGGGTTGGTGGGACACAGATAGATATGATGAACAGAGAGTAGCAGCAGAGTAAAAGAGGGGTTGGTGGGACACAGATAGATATGATACAGAGAGTAGCAGCAGTGTGATATGGGATTCTAGATATGGAGAAGCAGAGTGTGTGAATTATAGGGTGTATATATTGGGACACAGATAGATATGATGAACAGAGAGTATATATTCAGTAAAAGAGGGGTTGGTGGGACACAGATAGATATGATGAACAGCAGTGGAGGGGTGGTGTGTTTATTATACTGAGAGTGTATATATTCTGTCCAGGTGGAGGGGGTGGTGTGTTTATTATACTGAGAGTGTATATATTCTGTCCAGGTGGAGGGGTGGTGTGTTTATTATACAGATATATATGATGTCCAGAGAGGGGTGTGTGTTTATTATACAGAGTGTAATATTCTGTCCAGGTGGAGGGTGGTTGTTTATTATAGAGAGTGTATATATTCTGAACAGAGAGTGTGTTTATTATACTGAGAGTGTATATATTCTGTCCAGGTGTGTTTATTAACAGAGAGTGTATATATTCTGTCAGTGATGTCCAGGGGGGTGTGTTTATTATACAGAGTGTAGATATTCTGAACAGTCAGTGTGAGGGGTTGGAGTAGTTTATTATAGCAGAGTAAAAGAGGGGTTGGTGGGACACAGATAGATTATGATGAACAGAAGTGCAGAGTAAAAGGGGTGGTGTGTTTATTATACAGAGTGTATATAAAAGTCAGGGGAGTAAAAGGGGGTGTGTTTATTAGACTGAGACAGATATTCTGTCCAGGTGAGGGGTTGGTGAACATTATACTGAAGTGTAGATATTCTGTCCTCCTGTCCAGGTAAAAGAGGGGTTGGTGGGACAGTGATCATTCTGACCCCAGAGAGTAAAAGAGGGGTTGGTGATGATTACAGAGAGTGTATATATTCAGCATCAGTGTCTGAGGGGTTGCCCCTGTGTCCTCAGATAGACCATGTGAACATTGCCCTTGTAGCAGCAGAGTCAAAAGGTGGGTTGGTGGGACACAGATAGTCCTCTGATGAACAGAGTGTAGCAGCAGAGTGAAAGAGGGGTTGGGGGACACAGATAGATATGATGTCAGAGAGTAGCAGCAGAGTAAACTAGGGGTTGGTCAGGGTTTATGTTAGAACAGTCTCAGTCCTCTGCAGCAGTGTAAAAGAGGGGTTGTGGGTTACACAGATAGTCCCTGTCTGTCAGAGTAAAATTATTATACTGAGAGTGTAGGGGTTGTATTCTGTCCAGTCCTCTGTCAGTCAGTGTGTTTCAGGGGTGTGTTTAGTCTAGTCCTCTGAGAGTGTGTTTAGGGGTTGTGTTAGACTAGTCTCAGTCCTCTGTCAGTCAGTGTGGAGGGGTGGTGTGTTTAGTTATACTGAGAGTGTATATAGTCTCAGTCCTCTGTCCAGGTGTTTCAGGGGGTTGTGTTAGACTAGTCTATCCTCTGAGTCAGTGTGTTTCATATTCTGTCCAGGTCAGTCAGGGGTGGTTGTGTTTAGTCTCAGTACTCTATATCATTCTGTCAGTGTGTTTCAGGGGGTTGTGTTAGACTAGTCTCAGTCCTCTGTAGTCAGTGTGTTTCAGGGGGTTGTGTTAGACTAGTCTCAGTCCTCTGTCAGGTGTGTTTCAGGGGTTGTGTTAGTGTCAGTTTAGTGTTATAGGGAGTTGTGTTAGACTAGTCTCAGTCCTCTGTCAGTCAGGTGGAGGGGTTGTGGTGTCAGTTTATTATACTGAGGGGAGTGTATACTATCTCTGTCTGTCAGTGTGGAGGGGGTTGTGTTAGACTAGTTAGTCCTCTGTCAGTGTGAGGGGTTGTGTTGACTAGTCTCAGTCCTCTGTCCAGGTGAGGGGTGGTGTGTTTATTATACTGAGGGGTTGTGTTAGACTAGTCTCAGTCCTCTGTCAGTCAGTGTGTTTCAGGGGTTGTGTTAGACTAGTCTCAGTCCTCTGTCAGTCTGAGAGTGTATAGTTCTGTCAGGTGGAGGGGTTGTGTTAGACTAGTCTCATTATACTGAGTGTGTTTCAGGGGGTTGTGTTCTGTCCTCCGTTAGACTAGTCCGGACCATCCCAGGGGTTGTGTTGACTAGTCCCAGTCCTCTGTGAGTCGTGGTTTCAGGGGGTTGTGAGACCAGTCTCAGTCCTCTCGTCAGTGTGTTTCAGGGGTTGTGTTAGACTAGTCTCAGTCTCTGTCAGTCCCTGTGTTTCAGCCAGTCTCAGTCCTCTGTCAGTGTGTTTCAGGGGTTGTGTTAGACTAGTCTCAGTCCTCTGTCTGTCAGTGTGTTTCAGGGGGTTGTGTTAGACTAGTCTCAGTCCTCTGTCAGTGTGTTTAGGGGTTGTGGCTAGTCTCAGCAACTGTCAGTCAGTTGTTTCAGGGGTTGTGTTAGACTAGTCTCAGTCCTCTGTCAGTCAGTGTGTTTCAGGGGTGTTGTTGGTTAGACTAGTCTCAGTGCCATCTCTGTCAGTGTGTTTCAGGGGGTTGTGTTAGACTAGTCTCAGTCCTCTGTCAACCAGTGTGTTTCAGGGGTTGTGTTAGACTAGTCTCAGTCCTCTGTCAGTCAGTGTGTTTCAGGGGTTGTGTTAGACTAGTCTCAGTCCTCTGTCAGTCAGTGTGTTTCAGGGGGTTGTGTTAGACTAGTCTCAGTCCCTCTGTCAGTGTGTCAGGGGTTGTGTTGTGTCTTCCTCTGTCAGGGGTTGTGTTAGACTAGTCTCAGTCCTCTGTCAGTCAGTGTGTTTCAGGGGGTTGTGTTAGACTAGTCTCAGTCCTCTGTCAGTGTGTTTCAGGGGGTTGTGTTAGACTAGTCTCAGTCCTCTGTCAGTCAGTGTGTTTCAGGGGGTTGTGTTAGACTAGTCTCAGTCCTCTGTCAGTCAGTGTGTTTCAGGGGGTTGTGTTAGACTAGTCTCAGTCCTCTGTCAGTCAGTGTGTTTCAGGGGGTTGTGTTAGACTAGTCTCAGTCCTCTGTCAGTCAGTGTGTTTCAGGGGGTTGTGTTAGACTAGTCTCAGTCCTCTGTCAGTGTGTTTCAGGGGGTTGTGTTAGACTAGTCTCAGTCCTCTGTCAGTCAGTGTGTTTCAGGGGGTTGTGTTAGACTAGTCTCAGTCCTCTGTCTGTCAGTGTGTTTCAGGGGGTTGTGTTAGACTAGTCTCAGTCCTCTGTCAGTCAGTGTGTTTCAGGGGGTTGTGTTAGACTAGTCTCAGTCCTCTGTCAGTCAGTGTGTTTCAGGGGGTTGTGTTAGACTCAGTCAGTGTGTCTCAGTCTCAGTCCTCTGTCTGTCAGTGTGTTTCAGGGGGTTGTGTTAGACTAGTCTCAGTCCTCTGTCAGTCAGTGTGTTTCAGGGGGTTGTGTTAGACTAGTCTCAGTCCTCTGTCTGTCAGTGTGTTTCAGGGGGTTGTGTTAGACTAGTCTCAGTCCTCTGTCAGTGTGTTTCAGGGGGTTGTGTTAGACTAGTCTCAGTCCTCTGTCTGTCAGTGTGTTTCAGGGGGTTGTGTTAGACTAGTCTCAGTCCTCTGTCAGTCAGTGTGTTTCAGGGGGTTGTGTTAGACTAGTCTCAGTCCTCTGTCAGTGTGTTTCAGGGGGTTGTGTTAGACTAGTCTCAGTCCTCTGTCAGTCAGTGTGTTTCAGGGGGTTGTGTTAGACTAGTCTCAGTCCTCTGTCAGTCAGTGTGTTTCAGGGGGTTGTGTTAGACTAGTCTCAGTCCTCTGTCAGTCAGTGTGTTTCAGGGGGTTGTGTTAGACTAGTCTCAGTCCTCTGTCAGTGTGTTTCAGGGGGTTGTGTTAGACTAGTCTCAGTCCTCTGTCAGTGTGGGGTCCTCTGTTTCAGTGTGTTTCAGGGGTTGTGTTAGACTAGTCTCAGTCCTCTGTCTGTCAGTGTGTTTCAGGGGGTTGTGTTAGACTAGTCTCAGTCCTCTGTCAGTGTGTTTCAGGGGGTTGTGTTAGACTAGTCTCAGTCCTCTGTCAGTCAGTGTGTTTCAGGGGGTTGTGTTAGACTAGTCTCAGTCCTCTGTCAGTCAGTGTGTTTCAGGGGGTTGTGTTAGACTAGTCTCAGTCCTCTGTCAGTCAGTGTGTTTCAGGGGGTTGTGTTAGACTAGTCTCAGTCCTCTGTCAGTCAGTGTGTTTCAGGGGGTTGTGTTAGACTAGTCTCAGTCCTCTGTCAGTCAGTGTGTTTCAGGGGGTTGTGTTAGACTAGTCTCAGTCCTCTGTCAGTGTGTCAGTGTGTTTCAGTCCTCTGGGGTTTCAGGGGTGTTAGACTAGTCTCAGTCCTCTGTGTCAGTGTGTTTCAGGGGTTGTGTTAGACTAGTCTCAGTCCTCTGTGTCAGTGTGTTTCAGGGGGTTGTGTTAGACTAGTCTCAGTCCTCTGTGTCAGTGTGTTTCAGGGGGTTGTGTTAGACTAGTCTCAGTCCTCTGTCAGTCAGTGTGTTTCAGGGGGTTGTGTTAGACTAGTCTCAGTCCTCTGTCAGTCAGTGTGTTTCAGGGGTTGTGTTAGACTAGTCTCAGTCCTCTGTCTGTCAGTGTGTTTCAGGGGGTTGTGTTAGACTAGTCTCAGTCCTCTGTCAGTCAGTGTGTTTCAGGGGTTGTGTTTAGTCTCACTCAGTCTCTCAGTCCTCTGTCAGTCAGTGTGTTTCAGGGGGTTGTGTTAGACTAGTCTCAGTCCTCTGTCAGTCAGTGTGTTTCAGGGGGTTGTGTTAGACTAGTCTCAGTCCTCTGTCAGTGTGTCAGTGTGTTTCAGTCCTCTGGGGGTTGTGTTAGACTAGTCTCAGTCCTCTGTCAGTCAGTGTGTTTCAGGGGTTGTGTTAGACTAGTCTCAGTCCTCTGTCTGTCAGTGTGTTTCAGGGGTTGTGTGTTAGACTAGTCTCAGTCCTCTGTCAGTCAGTGTGTTTCAGGGGTTGTGTTAGACTAGTCTCAGTCCTCTGTCAGTGTGTCAGTGTGTTTCAGTGTGGGGTTGTGTTAGACTAGTCTCAGTCCTCTGTCTGTCAGTGTGTTTCAGGGGTTGTGTTAGACTAGTCTCAGTCCTCTGTCTGTCAGTGTGTTTCAGGGGTTGTGTTAGACTAGTCTCAGTCCTCTGTCAGTCAGTGTGTTTCAGGGGTTGTGTTAGACTAGTCTCAGTCCTCTGTCAGTCAGTGTGTTTCAGGGGGTTGTGTTAGACTAGTCTCAGTCCTCTGTGTCAGTGTGTTTCAGTCCTCTGGGGTTGTGTTAGACTAGTCTCAGTCCTCTGTCTGTCAGTGTGTTTCAGGGGGTTGTGTTAGACTAGTCTCAGTCCTCTGTCAGTCAGTGTGTTTCAGGGGTTGTGTTAGACTAGTCTCAGTCCTCTGTCAGTCAGTGTGTTTTGTCTAGGGTCTCAGTCCTCTGTCAGTCAGTGTGTTTCAGGGGTGGTTAGACTAGTCTCAGTCCTCTGTCAGGTGTGGTTCTGTGGTAACTCTCTGTCAGTGTGAGGGGGTTGTGTTAGACTAGTCCAGTTCTGTCAGTCAGGTGTTTCAGGGGGTTCTGTTAACTAGTCTCAGTCCTCTGAGTCAGTGTGTTTCAGGGGGTGTGTTAGACTAGTCTCAGTCCTCTGTCAGGGTGTTTCTGTGTTAGACTAGTCTCAGTCCTCTGTAGTCAGTGTGTTTCAGGGGGTTGTGTTAGACTGTCTCAGTCCTCAGTCAGGTGTTTCAGGGTTGTGTTCTAGTCTCAGTCCTCTGTCAGTCAGTGTGTTTCAGGGGTGTGTTAGTGTCTCTTCCTCAGTGTGTTTCAGGGGGTTCAGGACTTCAGGGGGTTGTGTGCTAGTCTCAGTCCTCTGTCTGTCAGTGGAGGGGGGTTGTGTAGACTAGTCTTCCTCTGTCAGGTGTTTCAGGGGGTGGTGACTGTCTCAGTCCTCTGTCAGTCAGTGTGAGGGGGTGGTTAGACTAGTCTCAGTCCTCTGTCAGTCAGGTTTCAGGGGTGGTTCTGGGTCAGTCCTCTAAGTCAGTGTGTTTGGTTGTGTTCTTCCTCCAGGACTCCAGGGTGGTGCTGGGTGTCCTCTGTCAGTCAGGTGTTTCAGGGGGGCGTGTTGCCTAGTCTCACCACCTGTCACGCTCTATGACCTGGAGGTGTTTCAGGGGTTGTGTTAGACTAGTCTCAGTCCTCTGTCAGTCTGTTTCAGGGGCCTGTGTTCTAGTCTCAGTCCGAGAGGAAGATCATGCTGCAGTTCAGGAGCTGTGCTCCACTAGTCTCAGTCCTCTGTCGTCAGTGTTTCAGTTGTGTTAGACTAGTCTCAGTCCTCTGTCAGTCAGTGTGCAGGGGGAGGAAGACTAGTCTCAGTCCTCTGTCAGTCAGTGTGTTTCAGGGGGACACACACACACCTTCAAGTCACTGTCACTCACAGTCAGTGTGTTTCAGGGCACTGTGAGACAGTCTCAGTCCTCTGTCAGTCAGTGTGTTTCAGGGGGTTGACACACACAGTCTCAGTCCTCTGTCAGTCAGTGTGTTTCAGGGGTTGTGTTAGACTAGTCACAGTCCTCTGTCAGTGTGTCAGTAGTCTCAGTCCTCTTCAGGCACAGGGGTTGTGTTACAGTCTCAGTCCTCTGTCACAGTGTGTTTCAGGGCACTGTGTTAGACTAGTCTCAGTCCTCTGTCCTTCAAGTTGTGACACACACACACACCTTCAGGGCACTGTTAGACAGTCTCAGTCCTCACAGTCAGTGTGTTTCAGGGGTTGTGAGACAGTCACAGTCACTCTGTCAGTCAGTGTGTTTCACCTTCAGTGCACTGAGACAGTCTCAGTCCTCTGTCAGTCAGTGTGTTTCAGGCACTGACACACACTAGTCTCACACTCTTCAGTGTGCACTGTTAGACTAGTCTCAGTCCTCTTCAGTGTGTTTCAGGGGGTTGTGACACAGTCTCAGTCCTCTTCAAGCACTGTTTCACACACAGTCTCAGTCCTCTGTCAGTGTGTTTCAGCACACACACACACCTTCAAGCACTGAGACAGTCTCAGTCCACTGTCTGTCAGTGTGTTTCAGGGGGTTGTGACACAGTCACAGTCACTCTTCAAGCACTGACACACACACACACACACACCTTCAAGCACTGACACACAGTCTCAGTCCACTGTCTTCAGTGTGTTTCACTGACAGACTAGTCTCAGTCCTCACCTTCAAGCAGGGGTTGTGTTAGACAGTCTCAGTCCTCTGTCAGTGTGTTTCAGGGGTTGTGTTAGACAGTCTCAGTCACCTTCAGTCACTGACACACACACACACACCTTCAGGGGCACTGACACAGTCTCAGTCCACTGTCTGTCAGTGTGCAGGGGTTGTGTTACACAGTCTCAGTCACCTTCAGTCACTGTTTCAGGGGGTTGTGTTAGACAGTCTCAGTCCTCTTCAAGTGTGTTTCAGGGGGTTGTGTTACACACAGTCTCACACCTTCAAGTCAGTGTGTTTCACAGACTAGTCTCAGTCCTCTGTCAGTCAGTGTGTTTCAGGGGTTGTGTTACACACACACACACCTTCAGTCAGCACTGACAGTCTCAGTCACACACACACAGTGTGTTTCAGGGGGTTGTGTTACACAGTCACCTTCAGTCCTCTGTCTGTCACACACAGGGGGTTGTGTTAGCACTAGTCTCAGTCCTCTTCAAGCACTGACACACTAGTCTCAGTCCTCTGTCTGTCAGTGTGTTTCAGGGGTTGTGTTAGACTAGTCTCAGTCCTCTGTCTTCAGTGTGCAGGGGGTTGTGTTAGACTAGTCTCAGTCCTCTGTCAAGTCAGTGTGTTTCACAGACAGTCTCAGTCCTCTTCAGTCACTGTTTCACAGACAGTCTCAGTCCTCTGTCAAGCAGTGTGTTTCAGGGGTTGTGTTAGACTAGTCTCAGTCCTCTGTCACAGTGTGTTTCAAGTTGTGTTACACAGTCTCAGTCCACCTTCAGTGTGTTTCAGGGGGTTGTGTTACACTAGTCTCACACCTCACAGTCAGTGTGTTTCACTGACACAGACTAGTCTCAGTCCTCTGTCAGTCAGTGTGTTTCAAGCACTGTTAGACAGTCACACACCTCTTCAAGTCAGTGTGTTTCACACACAGTCTCAGTCCTCTGTCAGTGTGTTTCAGGGGGTTGTGTTAGACACACACAGTCCCTGTCAGTGTGACACACACACACACCTTGTGACAGACAGTCTCACACACTCTTCAGTGTGTTTCACTGACACACACAGTCTCAGTCCTCTGTCAGTCAGTGTGTTTCAGGGCACTGTGTTAGACAGTCTCAGTCCTCTGTCAGCAGGGGTTGTGACACACACACACACACCTTCAAGCACTGACACACACTAGTCTCAGTCCTCTGTCACAGTGTGTTTCAGGGGTTGTGTTACACAGTCTCACAGTCCTCTGTCAGTCAGTGTGTTTCAGGGGCACTGTTAGACAGTCTCAGTCCTCTGTCTGTCAGTGTGCACTGACACAGTCTCACACACCTCTGTCAGTCAGTGTTTCAGGGGTTGTGTTAGACAGTCTCAGTCCTCTGTCAGTCAGTGTGTTTCAGGCACTGACACACAGTCTCAGTCCTCTGTCAGTCAGTGTGTTTCAGGGGTTGTGTTAGACTAGTCTCAGTCCTCTGTCAGTCAGTGTGTTTCAGGGGGTTGTGTTAGACTAGTCTCAGTCCTCTGTCAGTCAGTGTGTTTCAGGGGTTGTGACACACACAGACAGTCTCAGTCCTCTGTCTGTCAGTGTGTTTCACACACACACAGTCTCAGTCACCTTCAGTTTCAGGGGTTGTGTTAGACTAGTCTCAGTCCTCTGTCAGTCAGTGTGTTTCAGGGGGTTGTGTTAGACTAGTCTCAGTCCACCTGTCAGTGTGTTTCAGGGGGTTGTGTTAGACAGTCTCAGTCCTCTGTCAGTCAGTGTGTTTCACACACACACACTCAGTCTCACACTGTCCTCTGTCAGTGTGTTTCAGGGGTTGTGTTACACACACACAGTCTCAGTCCTCACACACACACACACACACACAGTCTCAGTCCCTTCAAGTCAGTGTGTTTCAGGGGGTTGTGTTAGACTAGTCTCAGTCCTCTGTCACTCAGGGGGTTGTGTTAGACAGTCTCAGTCCACACCTTCAGTGTGTTTCAGGGGTTGTTGTCACTAGTCACAGTCCTCTGTCACACAGTGTGTTTCACACACACACACACACACACACACACACACACCTTCAAGCACTAGACAGTCTCAGTCCTCTGTCAGTTTCACTGACACACTGTTTCTTCAGGGGTTTGGTGACACACACAGTCTCAGTCCTCTGTCAAGTCACTGTTTCACACACAGTCTCAGTCCACTGTCAGTCAGTGTGTTTCAGGGGGTTGTGTTAGACAGTCTCAGTCACTGTCTGTCAGTGTGTTTCAGGGGTTGCACTGACACAGTCTCAGTCCTCTGTCAGTCAGTGTGACAGGGGTTGTGTTAGACTAGTCTCACACTCTGTCAGTCAGTGTGTTTCAGGGGGTTGTGTTACACACACACACACTCTCAGTCAAGCACTGACACAGTCACACACCTCAAGCACTGTCAGTCACACACACACACCTTCAAGCACTGTCACAGTCCTCACAGTCACCTTCAAGTTGTGACACACAGTCACACACCTTCAGCACTGACAGGGGGTTGTGTTCCACACACTCAGTCCTCCTTCAGCACTGACTAGTCTCAGTCCTCTGTCAGTCACACACCTTCAAGTTAGACTGACACACACACACACACCTTAGAGCACTCAGACACTGTCTGTCACACACACTTGCACTAGACTAGTCTCACCTTCAGTGTGCACTGACACACACACCTCTCTCAAGCACTGACACACACACACACACACCTTCAAGCACTGACACACACACACACACCTTCAAGCACTGACACACACACACACACCTTCAAGCACTGACTAGTCTCAGTCACACACACACACACACCTTCAAGCACTGACACACACACACACACACACCTTCAAGCACTGACACACACACACACACCTTCAAGCACTGACCACACACACACACACACACCTTCAAGCACTGACACACACACACACACACACCTTCAAGCACTGACACACACACACACACACACCTTCAAGCACTGACACACACACACACACCTTCAAGCACTGACACACACACACACACACCTTCAAGCACTGACACACACACACACCTTCAAGCACTGACACACACACACACCTTCAACACTGACACACACACACACCTTCAAGCACTGCACACACACACACACACCTTCAAGCACTGACACACACACACACACACCTTCAAGCACACACACACACAGTCACACACCTTCAAGCACTGACACACACACACACACCTTCAAGCACTGACACACACACACACACACCTTCAAGCACTGACACACACACACACACACCTTCAAGCACTGACACACACACACACACACACACCTTCACAGCACACACACACACACACACACACACACCTTCAAGCACTGACACACACACACACTTCAAGCACACACACACACACACCTTCAAGCACTGACACACACACACACACCTTCAAGCACTGACACACACACACACACCTTCAAGCACTGACACACACACACACACACCTTCAAGCACTGACACACACACACACACACCTTCAAGCACTGACACACACACACACACCTTCAAGCACTGACACACACACACACACACACCTTCAAGCACTGACACACACACACACACACCTTCAAGCACTGACACACACACACACCTTCAAGCACTGACACACACACACACCTTCAAGCACTGACACACACACACACCTTCAAGCACTGACACACACACACACACACACACCTTCAAGCACTGGCACACACACACACACACCTTCAAGCACTGACACACACACACACACACCTTCAAGCACTGACACACACACACACACACCTTCAAGCACACACACACACACACACCTTCAAGCACACACACACACACACACACACACACCTTCAAGCACTGACACACACACACACACATTTACATTACATTTACATTTACATTTAAGTCATTTAGCAGACGCTCTTATCCAGAGCGACTTACAAATTGGTGCATACACCTTATGACAACCAGTGGAACAGCCACTTGCATCTAAATCTTGTTGGGGGGAGAAGGGGGTGAGAAGGATTACTTACCCTTACTTACCCTATCCTAGGTATTCCTTGAAGAGGTGGGGTTTCAGGTGTCTCCGGAAGGTGGTGATTGACTCCACTGTCCTGGCGTCGTGAGGGAGTTTGTTCCACCATTGGGGGCCAGAGCAGCGAACAGTTTTGACTGGGCTGAGCGGGAACTGTACTTCCTCAGTGGTAGGGAGGCGAGCAGGCCAGAGGTGGATGAACGCAGTGCCCTTGTTTGGGTGTAGGGCCTGATCAGAGCCTGGAGGTACTGAGGTGCCGTTCCCCTCACAGCTCCGTGGCGAGCACCATGGTCTTGTAGCGGATGCGAGCTTCAACTGGAAGCCAGTGGAGAGAGCGGAGGAGCGGGGTGACGTGAGAGAACTTGGGAAGGTTGAACACCAGACGGGCTGCGGCGTTCTGGATGAGTTGTAGGGGTTTAATGGCACAGGCAGGGAGCCCAGCCAACAGCGAGTTGCAGTAATCAAGACGGGAGATGACAAGTGCCTGGATTAGGACCTGCGCCGCTTCCTGTGTGAGGCAGGGTCGTACTCTGCGGATGTTGTAGAGCATGAACCTACAGGAACGGGACACCGCCTTGATGTTAGTTGAGAACGTCAGGGTGTTGTCCAGGATCACGCCAAGGTTCTTAGCGCTCTGGGAGGAGGACACAATGGAGTTGTCAACCGTGATGGCGAGATCATGGAACGGGCAGTCCTTCCCCGGGAGGAAGAGGAGCTCCGTCTTGCTGAGGTTCAGCTTGAGGTGGTGATCCGTCATCCACACTGATATGTCTGCCAGACATGCAGAGATGCGATTCGCCACCTGGTCATCAGAAGGGGGAAAGGAGAAGATTAATTGTGTGTCGTCTGCATAGCAATGATAGGAGAGACCATGTGAGGTTATGACAGAGCCAAGTGACTTGGTGTATAGCGAGAATAAGAGAGGGCCTAGAACAGAGCCCTGGGGACACCAGTGGTGAGAGCGCGTGGTGAGGAGACAGATTCTCGCCACGCCACCTGGTAGGAGCGACCTGTCAGGTAGGACGCAATCCAAGCGTGGGCCGCGCCGGAGATGCCCAACTCGGAGAGGGTGGAGAGGAGGATCTGATGGTTCACAGTATCGAAGGCAGCCGATAGGTCTAGAAGGATGAGAGCAGAGGAGAGAGAGTTAGCTTTAGCAGTGCGGAGCGCCTCCGTGATACAGAGAAGAGCAGTCTCAGTTGAATGACTAGTCTTGAAACCTGACTGATTTGGATCAAGAAGGTCATTCTGAGAGAGATAGCGGTAGAGCTGGCCAAGGACGGCACGCTCAAGAGTTTTGGAGAGAAAAGAGAGAAGGGATACTGGTCTGTAGTTGTTGACATCGGAGGGATCGAGTGTAGGTTTTTTTCAGAAGGGGTGCAACTCTCGCTCTCTTGAAGACGGGAGGGACGTAGCCAGCGGTCAGGGATGAGTTGATGAGCGAGGTAAGGTAAGGGAGAAGGTCTCCGGAAATGGTCTGGAGAAGAGAGGAGGGGATAGGGTCAAGCGGGCAGGTTGTTGGGCGGCCGGCCGTCACAAGACGCGAGATTTCATCTGGAGAGAGAGGGGAGAAAGAGGTCAGAGCATAGGGTAGGGCAGTGTGAGCAGAACCAGCGGTGTCGTTTGACTTAGCAAACGAGGATCGGATGTCATCGACCTTCTTTTCAAAATGGTTGACGAAGTCATCTGCAGAGAGGGAGGAGGAGGGGGGGGGGGATTCAGGAGGGAGGAGAAGGTGGCAAAGAGCTTCCTAGGGTTAGAGGCAGATGCTTGGAATTTAGAATGGTAGAAAGTGGCTTTAGCAGCAGAGACAGAGGAGGAAAATGTAGAGAGGAGGGAGTGAAAGGATGCCAGGTCCGCAGGGAGGCGAGTTTTCCTCCATTTCCGCTCGGCTGCCCGGAGCCCTGTTCTGTGAGCTCGCAATGAGTCGTCGAGCCACGGAGCGGGAGGGAGGACCGAGCCGGCCTGGAGGATAGGGGACATAGGGAGTCAAAGGATGCAGTAAGGGAGGAGAGGAGCTTCAAGCACTGACACACACACACACCTTCAAGCACTGACACACACACACACCTTCAAGCACTGACACACACACACACCTTCAAGCACTGACACACACACACACCTTCAAGCACTGACACACACACACACCTTCAAGCACTGACACACACACACACCTTCAAGCACTGACACACACACACACCTTCAAGCACTGACACACACACACACACCTTCAAGCACTGACACACACACACACCTTCAAGCACTGACACACACACACACACCTTCAAGCACTGACACACACACACACACACCTTCAAGCACTGACACACACACACACCTTCAAGCACTGACACACACACACACACCTTCAAGCACTGACACACACACACACCTTCAAGCACTGACACACACACACCTTCAAGCACTGACACACACACACACCTTCAAGCACTGACACACACACACACACCTTCAAGCACTGACACACACACACACACACACACACACACACACACACACACACACACCTTCAAGCACTGACACACACACACACACCTTCAAGCACACACACACACACACACACACACACACACACACACACACACACACACACACACACACACACACACACACACACACACACACACACACACACACACACCTTCAAGCACTGACACACACACACCTTCAAGCACTGACACACACACACACACACACACACACACACACACACACACCACACACACACACACCTTCAAGCACTGACACACACACACACACACACACACACACACACACACACACACACACACACACACACACACACACCTTCAAGCACTGGCACACACACACACACACACCTTCAAGCACTGACACACACACACACCTTCAAGCACTGACACACACACGCACACACTGACACACACACACACACACACACACACACACACACACACACACACACACACACACACACACCTTCAAGCACTGACACACACACCTTCAAGCACTGACACACACACACCTTCAAGCACTGACACACACACACACACACCTTCAAGCACTGACACACACACACACACCTTCAAGCACTGACACACACACACACACACCTTCAAGCACTGACACACACACACACACCTTCAAGCACTGACACACACACACACACCTTCAAGCACTGACACACACACACACACCTTCAAGCACTGACACACACACACACACACCTTCAAGCACTGACACACACACACACCTTCAAGCACTGACACACACACACCTTCAAGCACTGACACACACACACACACACACCTTCAAGCACTGACACACACACACACCTTCAAGCACTGCACACACACACACACCACACACACACACACCTTCAAGCACTGACACACACACACACACCTTCAAGCACTGACACACACACACACCTTCAAGCACTGACACACACACACACCTTCAAGCACTGACACACACACACACACACCTTCAAGCACTGACACACACACACACCTTCAAGCACTGACACACACACACACACACACCTTCAAGCACTGACACACACACACCTTCACACTGACACACACACACACCTTCAAGCACTGACACACACACACACCTTCAAGCACTGACACACACACACACCTTCAAGCACTGACACACACACACACACCTTCAAGCACTGACACACACACACACACCTTCAAGCACTGACACACACACACACACCTTCAAGCACTGACACACACACACACCTTCAAGCACTGACACACACACACACACACCTTCAAGCACTGACACACACACACACACCTTCAAGCACTGACACACACACACACACACACACACACACACACACACACACACACACACACACACCTTCAAGCACTGACACACACACACACACCTTCAAGCACTGACACACACACACACACACACACACACACACACACACACACACACACACACACCTTCAAGCACTGACACACACACACACCTTCAAGCACTGACACACACACACACACACACACACACACACACACACACACACACACACACACACACACCTTCAAGCACTGCACACACACACACACACCTTCAAGCACACACACACACACACACACACACCACACACACACACACACACACACACACACACACACACCTTCAAGCACTGGCACACACACACACACACACCTTCAAGCACTGACACACACACACACACACCACACAAGCACTGGCACACACACACACACACACCACACACACACACACACACACACACACACACACCTTCAAGCACTCACACACACACACACCTTCAAGCACTCACACACACACACGCACGCACACACACACACACACACACCTTCAAGCACTCACACACACACACACACACACACACACACACACCTTCAAGCACTCACACACACACACACACACACACACACACACACACCTTCAAGCACTGACACACACACACACCTTCAAGCACTGACACACACACACACACACACACACACACACACACACACCTTCAAGCACTGGCACACACACACACACACACCTTCACACACACACACACACACACACACACACACACACACACACACACCTTCAGCACACACACACACACACCTTCACACACACACACACACACACACACACACACACACACACACACCTTCAAGCACTGGCACACACACACACACACCTTCAAGCACTGACACACACACACACACACACACACACACACACACACACACACACACACACACACACACACACACACACACACACACACACACACCTTCAAGCACACACACACACACACACACACACCTTCAAGCACTGGCACACACACACACACACACACACACCTTCAAGCACTCACACACACACACACACACACTCACACACACACACACCTTCAAGCACTCACACACACACACACCTTCAGCACTCACACACACACACACACACACACACACACACACACCTTCACACACACACACACACACACACACACACACACACACACACACACACACACACACACACACACACACACACACACACACACACACACACACACCTTCAAGCACTGACACAGAGTTTGTTTATGGGCGTTTTTAAATCCTTCTCTCTGTTGACAGTGTCCTGTCTTTGGCTTCGGATTAAGTGACATGACATGCTATTCTATAAAATCATTTCTCCGTAATTAATATTACCTGATTGAGCTAATCAGGTAAATGTAATTAACTAGAGAGTCGGGGCACCACAAAATAATATTTATAGAGCTGTTATCTTCCAAATAAACTCTTAAAGACCTAGTAATATTTATTTATTTATAATTATTTATAATTAAGAACAAATTCTTATTTTCAATGACAGCCTAGGAACAGTGAGTTAACTGCCTGTTCAGGGGCTGAAAGACAGATTTGTACCTTGTCAGCTCGGGGGTTTGAACTTGCAACCTTCCGGTTCCTAGTCCAACGCGCTAACCACTGGGCTACACTGCTGCCCCTCACTCATTTTACATCCATAGCAGTCGATATCAATCGTTGTCTTAATTCAGTCTCATCTGAAAGTTGTAAATTATTTTATCTGCATGAACCCTGGCTAACAAGTTGAATCAGCAATACAAAATTGGGTTTAATTATTTATTTACTAAATACCTAACTAATCACACAGAATCACACATGCACATAATTCAATCTTAACTTGATTACAAATTACGTCATAAAGGAAAACGGCCCCTTTGTTACACAAGGAAAAGGGGTTGGGTTTGAGTGAAAGAGCGGGAAGACTGAGGAACAAAGAAAGAAGCTGTGCTATCGTAAATACAGTATCTTATGCATTCTAAATTACAGCCCATTTGGAAAAGGAACATGCAATAAATATTTACTCTGAGCTGCGCTTCAGTAGGTTGGTGTTAGATGGAAGGCCGTGTTGCCAAACCGAGTCCTTTGTCCTTTGAAGAATGTCTCTGGTGGTCAATTGGATAAGTTGTAGTAACGTTGTTGTGTGGTAGATGGGATAGTCTGTCTGTTCCTTCCTAACCCTCGTTTGCAGCTGCGGTCGCTAACTCAACGGCTAGGAGGTATCACTTCTGGAGTGAATAAGAGTTCAAAGTTCATACCATTCGCAACCAAAGCTCATGCTGATGTTGGCTTCGTTCTGTAGTTATTATCTGAACCATTCTGACATCGGACCGTCGTCCTCATATCCTCGGAACAGGAAGTTATGTTGTCGTCAAGGGCTTAATATAGGAAGGGAGAGGAGGGTGTGTTTGAAAAGATTTATAGCCCTTGTCCCTTCACAGGGGCGGGCCACTGATTGAGCAGCCCTATCTTATGAAAACCCAAATGTCACATTTTAGAAGCTAAAATCACATTTCATCCCATCACAAATAATTTCATATTCAAACATTTAAATTGAACAACAATTCCATTTGAATCCGATAACTCTGATGTGTAGACTTTCCACTGTCGAGTTTATGTCATCTTATCATTGATGAGAATGTCTCAGATGACAACCGAACTGACATCATATTCATTAAGTCCACCGCATATTTTCAATTGGTCGGATTACCAGAATATAGTTCATTTCCCCCCACCTTCTGATGTTCCCAGAATCTCAATGTTAACCAAGGGGGTTTCAAATGTCACATCAGTAGGGTAGAGAGAGGAAAAATGGGGGAAGAGGTATTTATGACTATCAGAAACCTATCCCCCAGGCCAACGTCATGACAACAGGTACACACGATCCACAGAGTTTGTTTGTGTGAGCGTTTTCTTAAATCCTTCTCTCTGTTGACAGGTACACACGATCCACAGAGTTTGTTTGTGCGAGCGTTTTTTAAATCCTTCTCTCTGTTGACAGGTACACACGATCCACAGAGTTTGTTTGTGTGAGCGTTTTTTAAATCCTTCTCTCTGTTGACAGGTACACACGATCCACAGAGTTTGTTTGTGTGAGCGTTTTTTAAATCCTTCTCTCTGTTGACAGGTACACACGATCCACAGAGTTTGTTTTTTAAATCCTTCTCTCTGTTGACAGGTACACACGATCCATCCTTCAAGCAGCGCTTCAAAGGATATCCAATGAGGGTGCGGAGATCAGGGAGGAGGCGGAGCTGCAGAAGACGGCCAACGAGCTTGCTAGCGTGGATCGTTCCATCGTGGACCACAGATCCCTCCTCCACCAGGTCACTTCCTATCCCAACAGGAAGTTAAAAGACCCAGGCTTTCTGCCCTACGACCCCTCCCTGATTCCAGAGACCCTCCCCTTGACTCCTGATCCCTCCTCCCCCTCATACACCCCCCAGCTGGTTTCCGGGGCGTCGCTAGGGGGCGGGGGCTGGTCAGCGAGGCGGTTCGACCGCCGTCTGAAGCCGTTGGAGGAGCTGAGCGACTGCTACTTCCTGTCTCTGACGCTAGAACAGCTGGGCAACGCAGAACGCCGTCTCCGTGGAGACCAGAGTGTTCTACACAACCGTCGCATCACACACAGGCTCTCTAGGACGCTTTCACACACACAGTTCCTGTTCCAGCTCTGGGACCAGGAGGAGGAGGAGGACCTGGAGGAGGATGGGGCGGGGCTAGAGGGAGGAAGCGGCGTGATGTCACATCCTGTGGCAGGGGCGGGTCCACCGAGCCTGGAGTCGTTCTTCTCCTGCGTGGAGGAGGTGTCAATCAAACTGGAGACAGGAAGTGGAGGGGCGGAGCCGACACTTGATCCTGAGGGAGAAGGAGTAACCGCGGAGACGAGACCAGGCAGCGTGAGCAGCGGAGACAGCATTGAGGTTCTGGGGACGGAGCGCTCGTATAGAACACAGGGACTAACCCACGTGGAACTCAGAGGTACAGTGAATTCAGAATCTGTTCAGACCCCTTGACTTTTAACACGTTGTGTTACAGCCTTATTCTGAAATGGATTCAATCGTTTCCCCCCCCTTCAATCTACACACAATACCCCATAATGACATCACAATACCCCATAGTGACATCACAATACCCCATAGTGACATCACAATACCCCATAATGACATCACAATACCCCATAATGACAGAGCAAAAACAGGTTTTTAGAAATGTTTGCAAATGCACAAGTTTAAAAAAAATAATTATTAAAAAACTGATCACATTTACTTAAGTATTCAGACCCTTTACTCAGTACTTTGTTGAAGCACCATTGGCAGTGATTAAAGCCTCAAGTCTTCTTGGGTATGACGCTACAAGCTTGGCACACCTGTATTTGGGGAGTTTCTCCCATTCTTCTCTGCAGATCCTCTCAAGCTCTGTCAGGTTGGATGGGGAGCATCGCTGCACAGCTATTTTCAGGTCTCTCCAGAGATGTTAGATCGGGTTCAAGTCGGGCTCTGGCTGGGCCACTCAAGGACATTCAGAGACTTGTCCTGAAGCCACTCCTGCGTTGTCTTGGCTGTGTGCTTCGGGTCGTTGTCCTGTTGGAAGGTGAACCTGAGGTCCTGAGCAGGTTTTCATCAAGGATGTCTCTGTACTTTGCTCCGTTCATCTTTGACTCGATCCTGACTAGTCTCCCAGTCCCTGCCGCTGAAAAACATCCCCACAGCATGATGCTGCCACCACCACCATGCTTCACTCTAGGGATGGTGCCAGGTTTCCTCCAAATGTAACGCTTGGCATTCAGGCCAAATAGATCAATCTTGGTTTCATCAGAACAGAGAATCTTGTTTCTCATGGTCTGAGAGTCTTTTAGGTTGTTTTTGGCTAACTCTAAGTGGGCTCTCAGGTGCCTTTTACTGAGGAGTGGCTTCCGTCTGGCCACTCTACCATAAAGGCCTGATTGTTGGAGTGCTGCAGAGATGGTTGTCCTTCTGGAAGGTTCTCCCATCTCCACAGAGGAACTCTGGAGCTCTGTCAGAGTGACCATCGGGTCTTGGTCACCTCCCTGACCAAGCTCCTTCTCCTGATTGGTCAGTTTGGCCGAGCGGCCAGCTCTAGGAAGAGTCTTGGTGGTTCCAAACTTCTTCCATTCAAGAATGATGGAGGCCACTGCGTTCTTGGGGACCTTCGTTCTTGGGGACCTTATACAGACAGGTGTGTGCCTTTCTAAATCATGTCCAATCAATTGAATTTACCACGGGTGGACTCTAATCAAGTTGTAGAAACATCTTAATCGATGGATGATCAATGGAAACAGGATGCATCTGAGCTCAATTTCGAGTCTCATAGCAAAGGTTCTGAATACTTATGTAAATAATGTATTTCTGTTTTTCTTTTGAATACATTTGCAAAAATGTCTAAACCTGTTTTTGTTTTGTCATTACGGGGTGTTGTGATGTCATTATGGGGTGTTGTGACGTCATTATGGGGTGTTGTGACGTCATTATGGGGTGTTGTGACGTCATTATGGGGTGTTGTGATGTCATTATGGGGTGTTGTGATGTCATTATGGGGTGTTGTAACGTCATTATGGGGTGTTGTAACGTCATTATGGGGTGTTGTGACGTCATTATGGGGTGTTGTGACGCATTATGGGGTGTTGTTGTAACGTCGTTATGGGGTGTTGTGACGTCGTTATGGGGTGTTGTGACGTCATTATGGGGTGTTGTGACGTCATTATGGGGTGCTGGGGGTTGTGACGTCGTTATGGGGGTTGTGCGTGTGGGGTGTTGTGACGCGTCATTATGGGGGTGCTGTGACGTCATTATGTGACGTCATTATGGGGTGTTGTGACGTCATTATGGGGTGTTGTGACGTCATTATGGGGTGTTGTGACGTCATTATGGGGTGTTGTGACGTCATTATGGGGTGTTGTGACGTCATTATGGGGTGTTGTGACGTCATTATGGGGTGTTGTGACGTCATTATGGGGTGTTGTGACGTCGTTATGGGGTGTTGTGACGTCATTATGGGGTGTTGTGACGTCATTATGGGGTGTTGTGACGTCATTATGGGGTGTTGTGACGTCATTATGGGGTGTTGTGACGTCATTATGGGGTGTTGTGACGTCATTATGGGGTGTTGTGACGTCGTTATGGGGTGTTGTGACGTCGTTATGGGGTGTTGTGACGTCGTTATGGGGTGTTGTGACGTCGTTATGGGGTGTTGTGACGTCATTAGTGTTGTAGCGT
The DNA here is from genome assembly GCF_023373465.1 of Oncorhynchus keta. NCBI lineage: Eukaryota > Metazoa > Chordata > Actinopteri > Salmoniformes > Salmonidae > Oncorhynchus > Oncorhynchus keta. The sequence continues at coordinate 326,721 of NW_026290888.1, forward strand.
CGTTATGGGGTGTTGGCGTCGTTATGGGGTGTTGTGACGTCGTTATGGGGTGTTGTGGCGTCGTTATGGGGTGTTGTGATGTCATTATGGGGTGTTGTGACGTCGTTATGGGGTGTTGTGACGTCGTTATGGGGTGTTGTGACGTCGTTATGGGGTGTTGTAACGTCGTTATGGGGTGTTGTGACGTCATTATGGGGTGTTGTAACGTCATTATGGGGTGTTGTGACGTCATTATGGGGTGTTGTGATGTCATTATGGGGTGTGTATTAGACTCTCTCCTCTCCTCCTATAGAGTTGTCTGGTGGGTCAGGGGTCAGGGCTGTGTATTAGACTCCTCTCCTCCTATAGAGTTGTCTGGTGGGTCAGGGGTCAGGGCTGTGTATTAGACTCCTCTCCTCCTATAGAGTTGTCTGGTGGGTCAGGGGTCAGGGCTGTGTATTAGACTCCTCTCCTCCTATAGAGTTGTCTGGTGGGTCAGGGGTCAGGGCTGTGTATTAGACTCTCTCCTCCTATAGAGTTGTCTGGTGGGTCAGGGGTCAGGGCTGTGTATTAGACTCCTCTCCTCCTATAGAGTTGTCTGGTGGGTCAGGGGTCAGGGCTGTGTATTAGACTCCTCTCCTCCTATAGAGTTGTCTGGTGGGTCAGGGGTCAGGGCTGTGTATTAGACTCCTCTCCTCCTATAGAGTTGTCTGGTGGGTCAGGGGTCAGGGCTGTGTATTAGACTCTCTCTCCTCCTATAGAGTTGTCTGGTGGGTCAGGGGTCAGGGCTGTGTATTAGACTCTCTCCTCCTATAGAGTTGTCTGGTGGGTCAGGGGTCAGGGCTGTGTATTAGACTCCTCTCCTCCTATAGAGTTGTCTGGTGGGTCAGGGGTCAGGGCTGTGTATTAGACTCCTCCTCCTATAGAGTTGTCTGGTGGGTCAGGGGTCAGGGCTGTGTATTAGACTCTCTCTCCTCCTATAGAGTTGTCTGGTGGGTCAGGGGTCAGGGCTGTGTATTAGACTCCTCTCCTCCTATAGAGTTGTCTGGTGGGTCAGGGGTCAGGGCTGTGTATTAGACTCTCTCCTCTCCTCCTATAGAGTTGTCTGGTGGGTCAGGGGTCAGGGCTGTGTATTAGACTCCTCTCCTCCTATAGAGTTGTCTGGTGGGTCAGGGGTCAGGGCTGTGTATTAGACTCCTCCTCCTATAGAGTTGTCTGGTGGGTCAGGGGTCAGGGCTGTGTATTAGACTCCTCTCCTCCTATAGAGTTGTCTGGTGGGTCAGGGGTCAGGGCTGTGTATTAGACTCCTCTCCTCCTATAGAGTTGTCTGGTGGGTCAGGGGTCAGGGCTGTGTATTAGACTCCTCTCCTCCTATAGAGTTGTCTGGTGGGTCAGGGGTCAGGGCTGTGTATTAGACTCTCTCCTCTCCTCCTATAGAGTTGTCTGGTGGGTCAGGGGTCAGGGCTGTGTATTAGACTCCTCTCCTCCTATAGAGTTGTCTGGTGGGTCAGGGGTCAGGGCTGTGTATTAGACTCTCTCCTCTCCTCCTATAGAGTTGTCTGGTGGGTCAGGGGTCAGGGCTGTGTATTAGACTCTCTCCTCTCCTCCTATAGAGTTGTCTGGTGGGTCAGGGGTCAGGGCTGTGTATTAGACTCTCTCCTCCTATAGAGTTGTCTGGTGGGTCAGGGGTCAGGGCTGTGTATTAGACTCTCTCCTCTCCTCCTATAGAGTTGTCTGGTGGGTCAGGGGTCAGGGCTGTGTATTAGACTCCTCCTCTCCTCCTATAGAGTTGTCTGGTGGGTCAGGGGTCAGGGCTGTGTATTAGACTCCTCTCCTCCTATAGAGTTGTCTGTGTGGTCAGGGGTCAGGGCTGTGTATTAGACTCTCTCCTCTCCTCCTATAGAGTTGTCTGGTGGGTCAGGGGTCAGGGCTGTGTATTAGACTCCACTCCTCCTATAGAGTTGTCTGGTGGGTCAGGGGTCAGGGCTGTGTATTAGACTCTCCTCCTATAGAGTTGTCTGGTGGGTCAGGGGTCAGGGCTGTGTATTAGACTCTCTCCTCCTATAGAGTTGTCTGGTGGGTCAGGGGTCAGGGCTGTGTATTAGACTCCTCTCCTCCTATAGAGTTGTCTGGTGGGTCAGGGGTCAGGGCTGTGTATTAGACTCTCTCCTCTCCTCCTATAGAGTTGTCTGGTGGGTCAGGGGTCAGGGCTGTGTATTAGACTCCTCTCCTCCTATAGAGTTGTCTGGTGGGTCAGGGGTCAGGGCTGTGTATTAGACTCTCTCCTCCTATAGAGTTGTCTGGTGGGTCAGGGGTCAGGGCTGTGTATTAGACTCTCTCCTCTCCTCCTATAGAGTTGTCTGGTGGGTCAGGGGTCAGGGCTGTGTATTAGACTCTCTCCTCCTATAGAGTTGTCTGGTGGGTCAGGGGTCAGGGCTGTGTATTAGACTCCTCTCCTCCTATAGAGTTGTCTGGTGGGTCAGGGGTCAGGGCTGTGTATTAGACTCTCTCCTCTCCTCCTATAGAGTTGTCTGGTGGGTCAGGGGTCAGGGCTGTGTATTAGACTCCTCTCCTCCTATAGAGTTGTCTGGTGGGTCAGGGGTCAGGGCTGTGTATTAGACTCTCTCCTCTCCTCCTATAGAGTTGTCTGGTGGGTCAGGGGTCAGGGCTGTGTATTAGACTCTCTCCTCTCCTCCTATAGAGTTGTCTGGTGGGTCAGGGGTCAGGGCTGTGTATTAGACTCTCTCCTCTCCTCCTATAGAGTTGTCTGGTGGGTCAGGGGTCAGGGCTGTGTATTAGACTCTCTCCTCTCCTCCTATAGAGTTGTCTGGTGGGTCAGGGGTCAGGGCTGTGTATTAGACTCCTCTCCTCCTATAGAGTTGTCTGGTGGGTCAGGGGTCAGGGCTGTGTATTAGACTCCACTCCTCCTATAGAGTTGTCTGGTGGGTCAGGGGTCAGGGCTGTGTATTAGACTCCTCTCCTCCTATAGAGTTGTCTGGTGGGTCAGGGGTCAGGGCTGTGTATTAGATCCTCTCCTCCTATAGAGTTGTCTGGTGGGTCAGGGGTCAGGGCTGTGTATTAGACTCTCTCCTCTCCTCCTATAGAGTTGTCTGGTGGGTCAGGGGTCAGGGCTGTGTATTAGACTCTCTCCTCTCCTCCTATAGAGTTGTCTGGTGGGTCAGGGGTCAGGGCTGTGTATTAGACTCTCTCCTCTCCTCCTATAGAGTTGTCTGGTGGGTCAGGGGTCAGGGCTGTGTATTAGACTCTCTCCTCTCCTCCTATAGAGTTGTCTGGTGGGTCAGGGGTCAGGGCTGTGTATTAGACTCTCTCCTCTCCTCCTATAGAGTTGTCTGGTGGGTCAGGGGTCAGGCTGTGTATTAGACTCTCTCCTCTCCTCCTATAGAGTTGTCTGGTGGGTCAGGGGTCAGGGCTGTGTATTAGACTCTCTCCTCTCCTCCTATAGAGTTGTCTGGTGGGTCAGGGGTCAGGGCTGTGTATTAGACTCCTCTCCTCCTATAGAGTTGTCTGGTGGGTCAGGGGTCAGGGCTGTGTATTAGACTCTCCTCTCCTCCTATAGAGTTGTCTGGTGGGTCAGGGGTCAGGGCTGTGTATTAGACTCTCTCCTCTCCTCCTATAGAGTTGTCTGGTGGGTCAGGGGTCAGGGCTGTGTATTAGACTCCTCTCCTCCTATAGAGTTGTCTGGTGGGTCAGGGGTCAGGGCTGTGTATTAGACTCCTCTCCTCCTATAGAGTTGTCTGGTGGGTCAGGGGTCAGGGCTGTGTATTAGACTCTCTCCTCCTATAGAGTTGTCTGGTGGGTCAGGGGTCAGGGCTGTGTATTAGACTCCTCTCCTCCTATAGAGTTGTCTGGTGGGTCAGGGGTCAGGGCTGTGTATTAGACTCCTCTCCTCCTATAGAGTTGTCTGGTGGGTCAGGGGTCAGGGCTGTGTATTAGACTCCTCTCCTCCTATAGAGTTGTCTGGTGGGTCAGGGGTCAGGGCTGTGTATTAGACTCTCTCCTCTCCTCCTATAGAGTTGTCTGGTGGGTCAGGGGTCAGGGCTGTGTATTAGACTCTCTCCTCTCCTCCTATAGAGTTGTCTGGTGGGTCAGGGGTCAGGGCTGTGTATTAGACTCTCCTCTCCTCCTATAGAGTTGTCTGGTGGGTCAGGGGTCAGGGCTGTGTATTAGACTCTCTCCTCTCCTCCTATAGAGTTGTCTGGTGGGTCAGGGGTCAGGGCTGTGTATTAGACTCTCTCCCTCCTCCTATAGAGTTGTCTGGTGGGTCAGGGGTCAGGGCTGTGTATTAGACTCCTCTCCTCCTATAGAGTTGTCTGGTGGGTCAGGGGTCAGGGCTGTGTATTAGACTCTCTCCTCTCCTCCTATAGAGTTGTCTGGTGGGTCAGGGGTCAGGGCTGTGTATTAGACTCTCCTCTCCTCCTATAGAGTTGTCTGGTGGGTCAGGGGTCAGGGCTGTGTATTAGACTCTCTCTCCTCCTATAGAGTTGTCTGGTGGGTCAGGGGTCAGGGCTGTGTATTAGACTCCTCTCCTCCTATAGAGTTGTCTGGTGGGTCAGGGGTCAGGGCTGTGTATTAGACTCTCTCCTCCTATAGAGTTGTCTGGTGGGTCAGGGGTCAGGGCTGTGTATTAGACTCTCTCTCTCCTCCTATAGAGTTGTCTGGTGGGTCAGGGGTCAGGGCTGTGTATTAGACTCTCTCCTCTCCTCCTATAGAGTTGTCTGGTGGGTCAGGGGTCAGGGCTGTGTATTAGACTCTCCTCTCCTCCTATAGAGTTGTCTGGTGGGTCAGGGGTCAGGGCTGTGTATTAGACTCTCTCCTCCTATAGAGTTGTCTGGTGGGTCAGGGGTCAGGGCTGTGTATTAGACTCTCCTCTCCTCCTATAGAGTTGTCTGGTGGGTCAGGGGTCAGGGCTGTGTATTAGACTCTCTCCTCTCCTCCTATAGAGTTGTCTGGTGGGTCAGGGGTCAGGGCTGTGTATTAGACTCTCTCCTCTCCTCCTATAGAGTTGTCTGGTGGGTCAGGGGTCAGGGCTGTGTATTAGACTCTCTCCTCTCCTCCTATAGGGTTGTCTGGTGGGTCAGGGGTCAGGGGTGTGTATTAGACTCCTCTCCTCCTATAGAGTTGTCTGGTGGGTCAGGGGTCAGGGCTGTGTATTAGACTCCTCTCCTCCTATAGAGTTGTCTGGTGGGTCAGGGGTCAGGGCTGTGTATTAGACTCCTCTCCTCCTATAGAGTTGTCTGGTGGGTCAGGGGTCAGGGCTGTGTATTAGACTCCTCTCCTCCTATAGAGTTGTCTGGTGGGTCAGGGGTCAGGGCTGTGTATTAGACTCCTCTCCTCCTATAGAGTTGTCTGGTGGGTCAGGGGTCAGGGCTGTGTATTAGACTCCTCTCCTCCTATAGAGTTGTCTGGTGGGTCAGGGGTCAGGGCTGTGTATTAGACTCTCTCCTCTCCTCCTATAGAGTTGTCTGGTGGGTCAGGGGTCAGGGCTGTGTATTAGACTCTCTCTCCTCCTATAGAGTTGTCTGGTGGGTCAGGGGTCAGGGCTGTGTATTAGACTCCTCTCCTCCTATAGAGTTGTCTGGTGGGTCAGGGGTCAGGGCTGTGTATTAGACTCTCTCCTCCTATAGAGTTGTCTGGTGGGTCAGGGGTCAGGGCTGTGTATTAGACTCCTCTCCTCCTATAGAGTTGTCTGGTGGGTCAGGGGTCAGGGCTGTGTATTAGACTCTCTCCTCTCCTCCTATAGAGTTGTCTGGTGGGTCAGGGGTCAGGGCTGTGTATTAGACTCTCTCTCCTCCTATAGAGTTGTCTGGTGGGTCAGGGGTCAGGGCTGTGTATTAGACTCCTCTCCTCCTATAGAGTTGTCTGGTGGGTCAGGGGTCAGGGCTGTGTATTAGACTCCTCTCCTCCTATAGAGTTGTCTGGTGGGTCAGGGGTCAGGGCTGTGTATTAGACTCTCTCCTCTCCTCTTATAGAGTTGTCTGGTGGGTCAGGGGTCAGGGCTGTGTATTAGACCCTCTCCTCCTATAGAGTTGTCTGGTGGGTCAGGGGTCAGGGCTGTGTATTAGACCCTCTCCTCCTATAGAGTTGTCTGGTGGGTCAGGGGTCAGGGCTGTGTATTAGACCCTCTCCTCCTATAGAGTTGTCTGGTGGGTCAGGGGTCAGGGCTGTGTATTAGACTCTCTCCTCCTATAGAGTTGTCTGGTGGGTCAGGGGTCAGGGCTGTGTATTAGACTCTCTCCTCCTATAGAGTTGTCTGGTGGGTCAGGGGTCAGGGCTGTGTATTAGACTCCTCTCCTCCTATAGAGTTGTCTGGTGGGTCAGGGGTCAGGGCTGTGTATTAGACTCTCTCCTCCTCCTATAGAGTTGTCTGGTGGGTCAGGGGTCAGGGCTGTGTATTAGACTCTCTCCTCTCCTCCTATAGAGTTGTCTGGTGGGTCAGGGTCAGGGCTGTGTATTAGACCCCTCTCCTCTCCTCCTATAGAGTTGTCTGGTGGGTCAGGGGTCAGGGCTGTGTATTAGACTCCTCTCCTCCTATAGAGTTGTCTGGTGGGTCAGGGGTCAGGGCTGTGTATTAGACTCTCTCCTCCTATAGAGTTGTCTGGTGGGTCAGGGGTCAGGGCTGTGTATTAGACTCCTCTCCTCCTATAGAGTTGTCTGGTGGGTCAGGGGTCAGGGCTGTGTATTAGACTCTCTCCTCTCCTCCTATAGAGTTGTCTGGTGGGTCAGGGGTCAGGGCTGTGTATTAGACTCCTCTCCTCCTATAGAGTTGTCTGGTGGGTCAGGGGTCAGGGCTGTGTATTAGACTCTCTCCTCCTATAGAGTTGTCTGGTGGGTCAGGGGTCAGGGCTGTGTATTAGACTCTCTCCTCCTATAGAGTTGTCTGGTGGGTCAGGGGTCAGGGCTGTGTATTAGACTCCTCTCCTCCTATAGAGTTGTCTGGTGGGTCAGGGGTCAGGGCTGTGTATTAGACTCCTCTCCTCCTATAGAGTTGTCTGGTGGGTCAGGGGTCAGGGCTGTGTATTAGACTCTCTCCTCTCCTCCTATAGAGTTGTCTGGTGGGTCAGGGGTCAGGGCTGTGTATTAGACTCCTCTCCTCCTATAGAGTTGTCTGGTGGGTCAGGGGTCAGGGCTGTGTATTAGACTCTCTCCTCCTATAGAGTTGTCTGGTGGGTCAGGGGTCAGGGCTGTGTATTAGACTCTCTCTCCTCCTATAGAGTTGTCTGGTGGGTCAGGGGTCAGGGCTGTGTATTAGACTCCTCTCCTCCTATAGAGTTGTCTGGTGGGTCAGGGGTCAGGGCTGTGTATTAGACTCTCTCCTCCTATAGAGTTGTCTGGTGGGTCAGGGGTCAGGGCTGTGTATTAGACTCTCTCCTCTCCTCCTATAGAGTTGTCTGGTGGGTCAGGGGTCAGGGCTGTGTATTAGACTCCTCTCCTCCTATAGAGTTGTCTGGTGGGTCAGGGGTCAGGGCTGTGTATTAGACTCTCTCCTCCTATAGAGTTGTCTGGTGGGTCAGGGGTCAGGGCTGTGTATTAGACTCTCTCCTCCTATAGAGTTGTCTGGTGGGTCAGGGGTCAGGGCTGTGTATTAGACTCTCTCCTCCTATAGAGTTGTCTGGTGGGTCAGGGGTCAGGGCTGTGTATTAGACTCCTCTCCTCCTATAGAGTTGTCTGGTGGGTCAGGGGTCAGGGCTGTGTATTAGACTCTCTCCTCTCCTCCTATAGAGTTGTCTGGTGGGTCAGGGGTCAGGGCTGTGTATTAGACTCTCTCCTCTCCTCCTATAGAGTTGTCTGGTGGGTCAGGGGTCAGGGCTGTGTATTAGACTCTCTCCTCCTATAGAGTTGTCTGGTGGGTCAGGGGTCAGGGCTGTGTATTAGACTCCTCTCCTCCTATAGAGTTGTCTGGTGGGTCAGGGGTCAGGGCTGTGTATTAGACTCCTCTCCTCCTATAGAGTTGTCTGGTGGGTCAGGGGTCAGGGCTGTGTATTAGACTCCTCTCCTCCTATAGAGTTGTCTGGTGGGTCAGGGGTCAGGGCTGTGTATTAGACTCTCTCCTCTCCTCCTATAGAGTTGTCTGGTGGGTCAGGGGTCAGGGCTGTGTATTAGACTCTCTCCTCCTATAGAGTTGTCTGGTGGGTCAGGGGTCAGGGCTGTGTATTAGACTCCTCTCCTCCTATAGAGTTGTCTGGTGGGTCAGGGGTCAGGGCTGTGTATTAGACTCTCTCCTCTCCTCCTATAGAGTTGTCTGGTGGGTCAGGGGTCAGGGCTGTGTATTAGACTCTCTCCTCCTATAGAGTTGTCTGGTGGGTCAGGGGTCAGGGCTGTGTATTAGACTCCTCTCCTCCTATAGAGTTGTCTGGTGGGTCAGGGGTCAGGGCTGTGTATTAGACTCTCTCCTCTCCTCCTATAGAGTTGTCTGGTGGGTCAGGGGTCAGGGCTGTGTATTAGACTCTCTCCTCCTATAGAGTTGTCTGGTGGGTCAGGGGTCAGGGCTGTGTATTAGACTCCTCTCCTCCTATAGAGTTGTCTGGTGGGTCAGGGTCAGGGCTGTGTATTAGACTCTCTCCTCTCCTCCTATAGAGTTGTCTGGTGGGTCAGGGGTCAGGGCTGTGTATTAGACTCTCTCCTCTCCTCCTATAGAGTTGTCTGGTGGGTCAGGGGTCAGGGCTGTGTATTAGACTCCTCTCCTCCTATAGAGTTGTCTGGTGGGTCAGGGGTCAGGGCTGTGTATTAGACTCTCTCCTCCTATAGAGTTGTCTGGTGGGTCAGGGGTCAGGGCTGTGTATTAGACTCTCCTCTCCTCCTATAGAGTTGTCTGGTGGGTCAGGGGTCAGGGCTGTGTATTAGACTCTCTCTCTCCTCCTATAGAGTTGTCTGGTGGGTCAGGGGTCAGGGCTGTGTATTAGACTCTCTCTCTCCTCCTATAGAGTTGTCTGGTGGGTCAGGGGTCAGGGCTGTGTATTAGACTCTCTCCTCTCCTCCTATAGAGTTGTCTGGTGGGTCAGGGGTCAGGGCTGTGTATTAGACTCCTCTCCTCCTATAGAGTTGTCTGGTGGGTCAGGGGTCAGGGCTGTGTATTAGACTCTCTCCTCCTATAGAGTTGTCTGGTGGGTCAGGGGTCAGGGCTGTGTATTAGACTCCTCTCCTCCTATAGAGTTGTCTGGTGGGTCAGGGGTCAGGGCTGTGTATTAGACTCTCTCCTCTCCTCCTATAGAGTTGTCTGGTGGGTCAGGGGTCAGGGCTGTGTATTAGACTCCTCTCCTCCTATAGAGTTGTCTGGTGGGTCAGGGGTCAGGGCTGTGTATTAGACTCTCTCCTCCTATAGAGTTGTCTGGTGGGTCAGGGGTCAGGGCTGTGTATTAGACTCTCCTCTCCTCCTATAGAGTTGTCTGGTGGGTCAGGGGTCAGGGCTGTGTATTAGACTCTCTCCTCCTATAGAGTTGTCTGGTGGGTCAGGGGTCAGGGCTGTGTATTAGACTCTCTCCTCTCCTCCTATAGAGTTGTCTGGTGGGTCAGGGGTCAGGGCTGTGTATTAGACTCCTCTCCTCCTATAGAGTTGTCTGGTGGGTCAGGGGTCAGGGCTGTGTATTAGACTCCTCTCCTCCTATAGAGTTGTCTGGTGGGTCAGGGGTCAGGGCTGTGTATTAGACTCCTCTCCTCCTATAGAGTTGTCTGGTGGGTCAGGGGTCAGGGCTGTGTATTAGACTCCTCTCCTCCTATAGAGTTGTCTGGTGGGTCAGGGGTCAGGGCTGTGTATTAGACTCCTCTCCTCCTATAGAGTTGTCTGGTGGGTCAGGGGTCAGGGCTGTGTATTAGACTCCTCTCCTCCTATAGAGTTGTCTGGTGGGTCAGGGGTCAGGGCTGTGTATTAGACTCCTCTCCTCCTATAGAGTTGTCTGGTGGGTCAGGGGTCAGGGCTGTGTAGACTCTCTCCTCTCCTCCTTAGACTCCTCTCCTCCTATAGAGTTGTCTGGTGGGTCAGGGGTCAGGGCTGTGTATTAGACTCTCTCTCTCCTCCTATAGAGTTGTCTGGTGGGTCAGGGTCAGGGCTGTGTATTAGACTCTCTCCTCCTATAGAGTTGTCTGGTGGGTCAGGGGTCAGGGCTGTGTATTAGACTCCTCTCCTCCTATAGAGTTGTCTGGTGGGTCAGGGGTCAGGGCTGTGTATTAGACTCTCTCCTCTCCTCCTATAGAGTTGTCTGGTGGGTCAGGGGTCAGGGCTGTGTATTAGACTCTCTCCTCTCCTCCTATAGAGTTGTCTGGTGGGTCAGGGGTCAGGGCTGTGTATTAGACTCTCTCTCTCCTCCTATAGAGTTGTCTGGTGGGTCAGGGGTCAGGGCTGTGTATTAGACTCCTCTCCTCCTATAGAGTTGTCTGGTGGGTCAGGGGTCAGGGCTGTGTATTAGACTCTCTCCTCTCCTCCTATAGAGTTGTCTGGTGGGTCAGGGGTCAGGGCTGTGTATTAGACTCTCTCTCTCCTCCTATAGAGTTGTCTGGTGGGTCAGGGGTCAGGGCTGTGTATTAGACTCCTCTCCTCCTATAGAGTTGTCTGGTGGGTCAGGGGTCAGGGCTGTGTATTAGACTCTCTCCTCTCCTCCTATAGAGTTGTCTGGTGGGTCAGGGGTCAGGGCTGTGTATTAGACTCTCTCCTCTCCTCCTATAGAGTTGTCTGGTGGGTCAGGGGTCAGGGCTGTGTATTAGACTCTCTCCTCTCCTCCTATAGAGTTGTCTGGTGGGTCAGGGGTCAGGGCTGTGTATTAGACTCTCTCCTCTCCTCCTATAGAGTTGTCTGGTGGGTCAGGGGTCAGGGCTGTGTATTAGACTCTCTCCTCTCCTCCTATAGAGTTGTCTGGTGGGTCAGGGGTCAGGGCTGTGTATTAGACTCTCTCCTCTCTCCTATAGAGTTGTCTGGTGGGTCAGGGGTCAGGGCTGTGTATTAGACTCTCTCCTCTCCTCCTATAGAGTTGTCTGGTGGGTCAGGGGTCAGGGCTGTGTATTAGACTCCTCTCCTCCTATAGAGTTGTCTGGTGGGTCAGGGGTCAGGGCTGTGTATTAGACTCCTCTCCTCCTATAGAGTTGTCTGGTGGGTCAGGGGTCAGGGCTGTGTATTAGACTCCTCTCCTCCTATAGAGTTGTCTGGTGGGTCAGGGGTCAGGGCTGTGTATTAGACTCTCTCCTCTCCTCCTATAGAGTGGGTCAGGGGTCTGGTGGGACTCCTCCTCTCCTCAGGGTTGTCTGGTGGGTCAGGGGTCAGGGCTGTGTATTAGACTCTCTCTCTCCTCCTATAGAGTTGTCTGGTGGGTCAGGGGTCAGGGCTGTGTATTAGACTCTCTCCTCTCCTCCTATAGAGTTGTCTGGTGGGTCAGGGGTCAGGGCTGTGTATTAGACTCTCTCCTCCTATAGAGTTGTCTGGTGGGTCAGGGGTCAGGGCTGTGTATTAGACTCTCTCCTCTCCTCCTATAGAGTTGTCTGGTGGGTCAGGGGTCAGGGCTGTGTATTAGACTCCTCTCCTCCTATAGAGTTGTCTGGTGGGTCAGGGGTCAGGGCTGTGTATTAGACTCTCTCCTCTCCTCCTATAGAGTTGTCTGGTGGGTCAGGGGTCAGGGCTGTGTATTAGACTCTCTCCTCTCCTCCTATAGAGTTGTCTGGTGGGTCAGGGGTCAGGGCTGTGTATTAGACTCTCTCCTCCTATAGAGTTGTCTGGTGGGTCAGGGGTCAGGGCTGTGTATTAGACTCCTCTCCTCCTATAGAGTTGTCTGGTGGGTCAGGGGTCAGGGCTGTGTATTAGACTCCACTCCTCCTATAGAGTTGTCTGGTGGGTCAGGGGTCAGGGCTGTGTGTTAGACTCTCTCCTCTCCTCCTATAGAGTTGTCTGGTGGGTCAGGGGTCAGGGCTGTGTATTAGACTCTCTCCTCTCCTCCTATAGAGTTGTCTGGTGGGTCAGGGGTCAGGGCTGTGTATTAGACTCCTCTCCTCCTATAGAGTTGTCTGGTGGGTCAGGGGTCAGGGCTGTGTATTAGACTCTCTCCTCTCCTCCTATAGAGTTGTCTGGTGGGTCAGGGGTCAGGGCTGTGTATTAGACTCCTCTCCTCCTATAGAGTTGTCTGGTGGGTCAGGGGTCAGGGCTGTGTATTAGAGTTGTCTGGTGGGTCTCAGGGCTGTGTATTCTCCTCCTATAGAGTTGTCTGGTGGGTCAGGGGTCAGGGCTGTGTATTAGACTCTCTCTCCTCCTATAGAGTTGTCTGGTGGGTCAGGGGTCAGGGCTGTGTATTAGACTCCTCTCCTCCTATAGAGTTGTCTGGTGGGTCAGGGGTCAGGGCTGTGTATTAGACTCTCTCCTCTCCTCCTATAGAGTTGTCTGGTGGGTCAGGGGTCAGGGCTGTGTATTAGACTCTCTCCTCTCCTCCTATAGAGTTGTCTGGTGGGTCAGGGGTCAGGGCTGTGTATTAGACTCCTCTCCTCCTATAGAGTTGTCTGGTGGGTCAGGGGTCAGGGCTGTGTATTAGACTCTCTCCTCTCTCCTCCTATAGAGTTGTCTGGTGGGTCAGGGGTCAGGGCTGTGTATTAGACTCTCTCTCCTCCTATAGAGTTGTCTGGTGGGTCAGGGGTCAGGGCTGTGTATTAGACTCTCTCCTCCTATAGAGTTGTCTGGTGGGTCAGGGGTCAGGGCTGTGTATTAGACTCTCTCCTCCTATAGAGTTGTCTGGTGGGTCAGGGGTCAGGGCTGTGTATTAGACTCCTCTCCTCCTATAGAGTTGTCTGGTGGGTCAGGGGTCAGGGCTGTGTATTAGACTCCTCTCCTCCTATAGAGTTGTCTGGTGGGTCAGGGGTCAGGGCTGTGTATTAGACTCTCTCCTCTCCTCCTATAGAGTTGTCTGGTGGGTCAGGGTCAGGGCTGTGTATTAGACTCCTCTCCTCCTATAGAGTTGTCTGGTGGGTCAGGGGTCAGGGCTGTGTGTTAGACTCCTCTCCTCTCCTCCTATAGAGTTGTCTGGTGGGTCAGGGGTCAGGGCTGTGTATTAGACTCTCTCCTCTCCTCCTATAGAGTTGTCTGGTGGGTTGGGTCAAGGTGAAGGCTGTGATGTGGTGCGGAGTTGTGCCCCTGCGGAGGTGTGGATGAGACGTGACGTGCGGTCCCTGGCACGGAGGGCGAACAGCGAGGACAGTATTGAGATCATCAGCACCTCAGACTCCATCTTCCCCGACGACCTCATCTTCAACGCCATCACAGAGGAGGAGCCTGAGGAGCATGGAATCATGGGTAGTGTAATCCAGGAAGAGGAGGAGGAGGAGGAGGAGGCAGCAGGTGAGGACGCGCCCATTCAGCAGCACAGCACCCTGGGTATTGTAGTTCACGAGGAGGAGGAGCAAACTCTGCACCAAAGAATCCTGGGTAATATAGTCCAGACGGAGGGAAAGGAGGAGCTCGAGGACACTCCCACTCGGCTGCACCGCACCCTGGGTATTGAAGTCCGGGAATTGGATGAGGAGAAGCCAGAGAGATGGGACACTCCGGCCCCCTTGTCTGAGCCCCAGAGAACTCTGGGTAAGACTGTCTGTTTGTCCTCTTCAATAATAATAATAATGACATATCTGTCAATCCCAATGATAATAACTAACAATAAGCTTTGACCAATCCCAATGATAATAACTAACAATAAGCTTTGACCAATCCCAATGATAATAACTAACAATAAGCTTTGACCAATCCCAATGATAATAACTAACAATAAGCTTTGACCAATCCCAATGATAATAACTAACAATAAGCTTTGACCAATCCCAATGATAATAACAATAACAATCCCAATGATAATAACTAACAATTGCTTTGACCAATCCCAATGATAATAACTAACAATAAGCTTTGACCAATCCCAATGATAATAACTAACAATAAGCTTTGACCAATCCCAATGATAATAACTAACAATAAGCTTTGACCAATCCCAATGATAATAACTAACAATAAGCTTTGACCAATCCCAATGATAATAACTAACAATAAGCTTTGACCAATCCCAATGATAATAACTAACAATAAGCTTTGACCAATCCCAATGATAATAACTAACAATAAGCTTTGACCAATCCCAATGATAATAACTAACAATAAGCTTTGACCAATCCCAATGATAATAACTAACAATAAGCTTTGACCAATCCCAATGATAATAACTAACAATAAGCTTTGACCAATCCCAATGATAATAACTAACAATAAGCTTTGACCAATCCCAATGATAATAACTAACAATAAGCTTTGACCAATCCCAATGATAATAACTAACAATAAGCTTTGACCAATCCCGAGGTTTGTAAGACCCTGGGTTTAATAATAATTAGGCAAAGATTTAGTTTATGCTAAAGGTTCGCACAGTTTATTCACGAGAGCGCTCTGAAGTCCATAATACAAAGACATCCATTTTATAATGCACATACCTCCACACAAACAGTAGATGTCCTACACACATACATACACACGAACAGCAGGTGAATTGTATCCTTCCCCAGAGTTCTCACCACTGGGTATCACTACCCAGCGCTGTCAGTTCCATTCCCCCGAGATTACAGGAACCTTGAGAAGGACTCCCTGTCCTATCATACGTTTCTCAGAGTTCTAGCCAGGTCGGGTCAAACACAGTTGAATCTCTCTGTATTTTCTTCGACACAAACACACACATTTCTCTCCCTCCCATGTCTCTACTGAACCTTATTGGACGTTTATTAATCATTCATTGTACTACATAAACCAATAATCGCTAATAGTTTCAGGGTGGAATACTTTAATCATTACCTTTTAAGTATATAATTCCCTTATCAATATCCCTAATAGTTTCAAGGTGGGATACTTTAATCATTACCTTTTAAGCATATAATTCCCTTATCAATATCCCAGATGCTTTTTTCCCCAAGGTGTCTTACAACGTATCATCTGTTTTCTCTCTTAGTAACTGATATAGTTTCTGTCTCCAGTCCACCAGGTGTCAGTAGAGGGCTCCTCCCAGCAGTACGAGGATCATCATGCCAACGGCGAGGTCAGAGGTCAGGCTGGGAGTGACAGCAGGCGGGTGGTGGTGCCTGACCTCCAGGTGAACTTTTCTATCCCCTTGAGGTTAGATGTTAGAGGTCGGGGGTCAGGGGGGCAGCGGTTGCTAGGCGACACCCCTTACAGGCTGAGTGTAGACGAGGCATCGGACTGTATGAGCAACATCAGCACCTCTCCATCTTCCTCTCTGCCCCCCACACATCTCCATGGCAACCACAGCGCTGGTAATCCGCGACGACATCAGCGCCAGAGGAGGAAGGCGGGTCCTGGAGCCCTCAGGTTCCTGCGGCAGAATTCCTTCTCCCAGAGTGCCGTGTTCTGCCTGCTAAGTGGACGGCCGCTGGTGGTGATTGGTGGAGAGGAGGGTTCCGTGAGGAGGACGGTCGCTGCCCTCTCGCTCTACCTGCCTTCACCTGGTCGCTATGGAGATGCTGTGCAACCTTACTTGGCCACGCCTCTTCAGCTGACAGACCTGCTCACCTGGAGACTCATCGGAATCCACAGGTAAAAACAGAGCATCAAAACCCTGCTGTATCATGGGTAAATTGTGACTGACTGAGCTACAAATGATATTGAGTAGTGATTTATCAGGCCTTTTATAGTCTGTTGTAATGTTGAACGTCCCCATTACTCTGCCTCCTGACATTGAGTAGTGATTTATCAGGCCTTTATAGTCTGTTGTAATGTTGAACGTCCCCATTACTCTGCCTCCTGACATTGAGTAGTGATTTATCAGGCCTTTTATAGTCTGTTGTAATGTTGAACGTCCCCATTACTCTGCCTCCTATCCAAGTTCTAGAGCAGTTATTTCCAAACTGGGGTATGCGCAATGCCGTCGGGAGTACTGCCTCCTATCCAAGTTCTAGAGCAGGTATTTCCAAACTGGGGTATGCGCAATGCCGTCGGGAGTACTGCCTCCTATCCAAGTTCTAGATCAGGTATTTCCAAACTGGGGTATGCGCAATGCCGTCGGGAGTACTGCCTCCTATCCAAGTTCTAGAGCAGGTATTTCCAAACTGGGGTATGCACAATGCCGTCGGGAGTACTGCCTCCTATCCAAGTTCTAGATCAGGTATTTCCAAACTGGGGTATGCGCAATGCCGTCGGGAGTACGCCAAATAAAAATGTGATTCACATTTTTAAAAACAATCCGTTTCTATTTTCCAACAGGGCGAAACATTTGGGCAAGTTCTTTTTTTCTTTTTCTTGCCTGAGTAGCCTCGTTTCACCGCCAAAATGAAACCATTTGGTGTTCAGTGAAATAACAACACAACTGTAGCTTTCTGGCGACGCGCCTCGATCTCACAGTTGAAGTCACCCTCGTTCAAGATGACCGTACTTCTTCATTTTGCACAAAGGAAAAACCTCAACCAATTTCTAAAGACTGGTGACATCCAGTGGAAGCGATAGGAACTGCAGGAAGGTCCCTTAGAAATCTGGATTCCCAATGAAACACCATTGGAAAGAGAGAGTGACCTCTCGCCTGCTAAATATGTTCTGCTATAGTCACAGACATGATTCAAACGGTTTGAGAAACTTCAGAGTGTTTTCTATCCAAATCTACTAATAATATGCATATTTTATCATCTGGGGATGAGTAGCAGGCAGTTGAATTTGGGCATGCATTTAATTTAAATCCGGACGTGAAAATACTGCCCCCTGTCACCAAGAAGTTAAAGCAAGGCCCCTGAACTCTCGTTCTAGAACACCATAATAAATCACTTTCTGCACTATGCAACGATGTGGGCAGCGATCATGTATCGCTTTCACAACATACAGAGAAGTACGTTGGTTATCAAGGGGCAAAGTATTGACACATTTTTTTTTTTAAATTGAGAGACGAGCTTATTTTTGTATTTACTGGCCGTCATTTTCACTTGTCTGACCGCTTGCATGATGACGAGTTTCTCGTATAGTGTGTGTGGCAGGCTTACTATGATGGCAAATAATAACATTTGAGAGTGTGGTGACCCTGGTGCTAGAGGGGGTACAGCTGACCCTGGTGCTAGAGGGGGTACAGCTGACCCTGGTGCTAGAGGGGGTACAGCTGACCCTGGTGCTAGAGGGGGTACAGCTGACCCTGGTGCTAGAGGGGGTACAGCTGACCCTGGTGCTAGAGGGGGTACAGCTGACCCTGGTGCTAGAGGAGGTTGAATGATTTGAAGGGGTACGGAACTAGGGGGTACAGCTGGAGGTTGAATGTTTGAAGGGGTACAGGACTAGGGGGTACAGCTGGAGGTTGAATGTTTGAAGGGGTACTGGACAAGGGGTACAGCTGGAGGTTGAATGTTTGAAGGGGTACTGGACTAGGGGGTACAGCTGGAGGTTGAATGTTTGAAGGGGTACTGGACTAGGGGGTACAGCTGGAGGTTGAATGTTTGAAGGGGTACTGAACTAGGGGGTACAGCTGGAGGTTGAATGTTTGAAGGGGTACTGAACTAGGGGGTACAGCTGGAGGTTGAATGTTTGAAGGGGTACTGAACTATAAAAAGTTTGGGAACCGCTGTTCTAGAACACAAGTCGAAGTTCTAGAACACCATATAAATCACTAAATAACTTCCATCTTTCTCCCCAGGACGTCTCCTACAGCTCCCAGCATGCTTCACTCTCTGGCTCGTTACGGACGGTACCTGGCCGTGCTGGACCTGGACCAGCGTACACTGAGAAGCCCCGCCTACCACGGACACCTCATTGGCCGGCTGGCCAACCCCCACACTCTGATAGGCTAGTGAAATGATTAGTATTTTTTGTTGTTGATTTGTCTTGTACATATTTACACCAGTTCACCTCAATGGAGGGGGTAGAGTCGTAGTGGAGGGGGTAGAGTCGTAGTGGAGGGGGGTAGAGTCGTAGTGGAGGGGGTAGAGTCGTAGTGGAGGGGGGGTAGAGTCGTAGTGGAGGGGTAGAGTCGTAGTGGAGGGGGTAGAGTCGTAGTGGAGGGGTAGAGTCGTAGTGGAGGGGGGGAGAGTCGTAGTGGAGGGGGTAGAGTCGTAGTGGAGGGGGTAGAGTCGTAGTGGAGGGGGTAGGTCGTAGTGGGTCGTAGTGGAGGGGGTAGAGTCGTAGTGGAGGGGGTAGAGTCGTAGTGGAGGGGGTGAGTCGTAGTGGAGGGGGTAGAGTCGTAGTGGAGGGGTAGAGTCGTAGTGGAGGGGGTAGAGTCGTAGTGGAGGGGGGTAGAGTCGTAGTGGAGGGGGTAGAGTCGTAGTGGGGGGGTAGAGTCGTAGTGGAGGGGTAGAGTAGTAGTGGAGGGGTAGAGTCTGGAGGGGGGTAGAGTCGTAGTGGGGGGGGGGTAGAGTCGTGGTAGTGGAGGGGGTAGAGTCGTAGTGGACGGGAGGGGGTAGAGTCGTAGTGGAGGGAGGGGGGTAGAGTCGTGAGTGGAGGGGGTAGAGTCGTGGTACGGGAGGGGGGTAGAGTCGTGGTGGAGGAGGGGGTAGAGTCTTGGTGACGGGAGGGAGGGGGTAGAGTCGTGGTGGAGGGAGGGGGTAGAGTCGTGGTGACGAGGAGGGGGGTAGAGTCGTGGTGACGGGGAGGGAGGGGGAGTCGTGGTGGAGGGAGGGTAGAGTCGTAGTGACGGGAGGGAGGGGTAGAGTCGTGGTGGAGGGGGGTAGAGTCGTGGTGACGGGGAGGGAGGGAGTCGTGGTGGGGGGGAGTCGTGGTGGGGGGTAGAGTCGTAGTGGAGGGGGTAGAGAGTCGTGGTGACGGGAGGGGGGGAGTCGTGGTGACGGGAGGGGGGGTAGAGTCGTGGTGACGGGGGGGGGGGTAGAGTCGTGGTGACGGGAGGGAGGGGGTAGAGTCGTGGTGACGGGAGGGGGGGTAGAGTCGTGGTGACGGGAGGGGGGGGTAGAGTCGTGGTGACGGGAGGGAGGGGGTAGAGTCTTGGTGACGGGAGGGAGGGGTAGAGTCGTGGTGACGAGAGGGAGGGGGGTAGAGTCGTGGTGACGGGAGGGGGTAGAGTCTTGGTGACGGGAGGAGGGGTAGAGTCGTGGTGACGGGAGGGAGGGGGGTAGAGTCGTGGTGACGGGAGGGGGGTAGAGTCTTGGTGACGGGAGGGAGGGTAGAGTCGTGGTGACGGGAGGGGAGGGGGGTAGAGTCGTGGGACGGGAGGGAGGGGAGAGTCTTGGTGCTATCGGGAGGGGTAGAGTCGTGGTACGAGGGGGAGGGTAGAGTCGTGGTGGAGGGGGTAGAGTTGGTGACGGGGGGGGTAGAGTCGTAGCCGAGAGAGGGGTAGAGTCGTGGTGACGGGAGGGGGGGTAGAGTCGTGGTGACGGGAGGGAGGGGGTAGAGTCGTGGTGACGGGAGGGGGGTAGAGTCTTGGTGACGGGAGGGAGGGGTAGAGTCGTGGTGACGGGAGGGGGGAGAGTCGTGGTGGGGTAGAGTCGTGGTGAGAGGGGGGGGAGTCGTGGTGACGGGAGGGAGGGGGGGTAGAGTCGTGGTGACGAGAGGGGGGTAGGTCGGGGTGGAGGGGGGGTAGAGTCGTGAGTGACGGGAGGGAGGGGGGGTAGAGTCGTGGTGACGGGAGGGGGGGAGTCGTGGGAGAGAGGGGGTAGAGTCGTGGTGACGGAGGGAGGGCGGGAGGGAGGGGGTAGAGTCGTGGTGAGGGAGGGGGGAGTCTTGGGAGGGAGGGGGGGTAGAGTCGTGGTGACGGGGGGGAGGGGGTAGAGTCTTGGGACGGGAGGGAGGGGGTAGAGTCGTGGTGACGGGAGGGAGGGGTAGAGTCGTGGTGGAGGGAGGGTAGGGGGTGACGGGAGGGGGGTAGAGTCGTGGTGACGGGAGGGAGGGGGTAGGGTAAGGACGAAGGGGGGTAGACGTGGACGGGAGGGGGGGTAGAGTCGTGGTGACGGGAGGGGGGTAGAGTCGTGGTGGAGGGGGGAGTCGTGGGACGGGAGGGTAGAGTCGTGGTGACGGGAGGGGGGAGTCGTGGTGAGGAGGGAGGGGGTAGAGTCGTGGTGACGGGAGGGGGGGTAGAGTCGTGGTGACGGGAGGAGGGGTAGAGTCGTGGTGACGGGAGGGAGGGGGTAGAGTCGTGGTGACGGGGGGGGAGGGGGTAGAGTCGTGGTGACGGGGGAGGGGGTAGAGTCGTGGTGACGGGGGAGGGGGGTACTATTGGTGGGGACGGGGGGTTCCAGTGGAGTCGTGGTCTCCCAGAGTCGTGGTGACGGGGGGGGGTAGAGTCGTACTACGGGTTGACAGGAGGGAGGGGCGTTCCAGTGGATGTCTCTCCCAGGGGGATCTTTAATTCCCACGGGGGAGGGGATCTTTGGCGGGAGGGAGGGGGTAGTGGATGTCGTCTGACGGGAGGAGGGGTAAGTCGTGGACGGGAGGGAGGGGGTAGCCAGTTGACGGGAGGGGGGGTAGAGTCAGTGGATGTCTCTCCCAGGGATAGAGTTTAATTCCCACTACTATTGGCCAGTTGGACGGGAGGGGGCGTTCCAGTGGATGTCTCTCCCAGGGATCTTTAATTCCCACTACTATTGGCCGGGGAAGCGTTCGGGAGTGGATGTCTCTCCCAGGGATCTTTAATTCCCACTACTATTGGCCAGTTGGAGGGGGGGTTCGTGATGTCTCTCCCAGGGATCTTTAATTCCCACTACTATTGGGAGTTGGAGGGGGTAGAGTCTTGGTGACGGGAGGGGAGGGGGGTAGAGTTGGTACGGGAGGGAGTTGGGGAGTCGTGGTCTCCCAGGGATCTTGGTTCCCACTACTAGGCCAGTTGGAGGGAGTCTGTGATGTCTCTCCCAGGGATCTTTAATTCCCACTACGGGAGGGATATGGTGGGGAGGGGCGTTCCAGTGGATGTCTCTCCCAGGGATCTTTAATTCGTGGTGACGGGGGGGATTGGCCAGTTGGAGGGGCGTTCCAGTGGATGTCTCTCCCAGGGATCTTTAATTCCCACTACTATTGGCGTGGTGGAGGGAGGGAGGGGGTTGGAGGGAGGGGGTAGAGTCGTGGTGACGAGAGGGAGGGGGTAGAGTCGTGGATCTTTCTCCCTACAGGGAGGGAGGGGTGTCGTGGTCCCACTACTCGTTGGAGGGAGGGGGGGTTCCAGTGGATGTCTCTCGGGAGGGGTCTTTAATTCCCACTACTATTGGCCAGTTGGAGGGGGGTTCCAGTGGATGTCTCTCCCAGGGAGTCGTGGTGGAGGGGGAGGGAGGGGGTAGGGTTTAGGGATTCCCACTACTGGTTGGCCAGTTGGAGGGGACGTTCCAGTGGATGACGGGAGGGAGGGGAGTCTTTAATTCCGGGACTACTATTGGCCAGTTGGAGGGGTCGGGAGTGGATGTCGTCTCCGGGAGTCCGGGAGGGAGGGGGTAGGGTCTTTAATTCCCACTACGTGGTGGCCAGGGGAGGGTCGTTCCAGGTGGATGTCTCTGGAGGGAGGGAGGGAGTCTTTAATTCCCACTACTATTGGCCAGTTGGAGGGGGGGTCGTTCCAGTGGATGTCTCTCCCAGGGATCTTTAATTCCCACTACTATTGGCCAGTTGGGGAGGTCGTTCCAGTGGATGTCTCTGACCCCAGGGGGGATCTTTAATTCCCACTACTATTGGCCAGTTCGTGGTTCCAGGGTGGATGTCTCTCCCAGGGGATCTTTGGGAGTCTACTAGTTGGGGGAGGATCTTTAATTCCCACTACTATTGGGAGGGGGTTAATTCCCAGGGGACTATTGGCCAGTTGGAGGGGGGGGTCGTTCCAGTGGATGTCTCTCCCAGGGAGTCTTTAATTCCCACTACTATTGGCCAGTTGGGGGGAGTCGTTCCAGTGGATGTCTCTCCCAGTTTGGGGGATCTTTACGGGGATTCCCACTACTATTGGCCAGTTGACGGGAGGGGGGTAGAGTCGTTGGTGGAGGGTGGATGTCTCTCCCAGGGGATCTTTAATTCCCACTACTATTGGCCAGAGGGAGGGGGGGGGCGTGGTCCAGTGGATGTCTCTCCCAGTCCAATGGGGTAGAGTCGTACTACTAGTACGTTGGCCAGTTGGAGGGGCGTTCCAGTGGATGTCTCTCCCAGGGATCTTTAATTCCCACTACTATTGGCCAGTTGGAGGGGGTTCCAGTGGATGTCTCTCCCAGGGATCTTTAATTCCCACTACTATTGGCCAGTTGGAGGGGGTTCCAGTGGATGTCTCTCCCAGGGATCTTTAATTCCCACTACTATTGGCCAGTTGGAGGGGTGTTCCAGTGGATGTCTCTCCGGGAGGGGGGATCTTTAATTCCCACTACTATTGACCAGTTGGAGGGGGTTCCAGTGGATGACGGGAGGGAGGATCTTGTAGAGTCGTGGTGACGGGAATTCCCACTACTAGTCGCCAGTGGAGGGAGGGGGGTTCCAGTGGATGTGACTCCCAGGGAGGGGTCTTTAATTGACCCACTACTATTGACCAGTTGGAGAGGCGTTCCAGTGGATGTCTCTCCCAGGGGATCTTTAATTCCCACTACTATTGGCCAGTTGGAGGGTGTTCCAGTGGATGTCTCTCCCAGGGATCTTTAATTCCCACTACGGGGAGGGAGTTGGGGTAGACCAGTGGTGACGGGAGGGGATCTTTAAGCGTTGGACCAGTAGAGTGTGTCTCGGGAGGGGTCTTTAATTCCCACTACTAGAGGGAGTTGGATGGGTCGTTCGGGAGTGGATGTCTCTCCCAGGGTCTTTAATTCGGGACTCTAGTCGTGGCCACGGGAGGGGAGGGTTCCAGTGGAGTCTCTCGTGTCTCCCACTACTATTGTCCAGTGGATGTCTCTCCCAGGGATCTTTAATTCCCACTACTATTGGCCAGTTGGAGGGGCGTTCCAGTGGATGTCTCTCCCAGGGATCTTTAATTCCCACTACTATTGGCCAGTTGGAGGGGCGTTCCAGTGGATGTCTCTCCCAGGGATCTTTAATTCCCACTACTATTGGCCAGTTGGAGGGGCGTTCCAGTGGATGTCTCTCCCAGGGATCTTTAATTCCCACTACTATTGGCCAGTTGGAGGGGCGTTCCAGTGGATGTCTCTCCCAGGGATCTTTAATTCCCACTACTATTGGCCAGTTGGAGGGGCGTTCCAGTGGATGTCTCTCCCAGGGATCTTTAATTCCCACTACTATTGGCCAGTTGGAGGGGCGTTCCAGTGGATGTCTCTC
This sequence comes from Oncorhynchus keta, assembly GCF_023373465.1. Lineage (NCBI taxonomy): Eukaryota > Metazoa > Chordata > Actinopteri > Salmoniformes > Salmonidae > Oncorhynchus > Oncorhynchus keta. The sequence goes on from NW_026290888.1 coordinate 349,876, forward strand.
CCAGGGATCTTTAATTCCCACTACTATTGGCCAGTTGGAGGGGCGTTCCAGTGGATGTCTCTCCCAGGGATCTTTAATTCCCACTACTATTGGCCAGTTGGAGGGGCGTTCCAGTGGATGTCTCTCCCAGGGATCTTTAATTCCCACTACTATTGGCCAGTTGGAGGGGCGTTCCAGTGGATGTCTCTCCCAGGGATCTTTAATTCCCACTACTATTGGCCAGTTGGAGGGGCGTTCCAGTGGATGTCTCTCCCAGGGATCTTTAATTCCCACTACTATTGGCCAGTTGGAGGGGCGTTCCAGTGGATGTCTCTCCCAGGGATCTTTAATTCCCACTACTATTGGCCAGTTGGAGGGGTGTTCCAGTGGATGTCTCTCCCAGGGATCTTTAATTCCCACTACTATTGGCCAGTTGGAGGGGCGTTCCAGTGGATGTCTCTCCCCAGGGATCTTTAATTCCCACTACTATTGGCCAGTTGGAGGGGCGTTCCAGTGGATGTCTCTCCCAGGGATCTTTAATTCCCACTACTATTGGCCAGTTGGAGGGGCGTTCCAGTGGATGTCTCTCCCAGGGATCTTTAATTCCCACTACTATTGGCCAGTTGGAGGGGCGTTCCAGTGGATGTCTCTCCCAGGGATCTTTAATTCCCACTACTATTGGCCAGTTGGAGGGGCGTTCCAGTGGATGTCTCTCCCAGGGATCTTTAATTCCCACTACTATTGGCCAGTTGGAGGGGCGTTCCAGTGGATGTCTCTCCCAGGGATCTTTAATTCCCACTACTATTGGCCAGTTGGAGGGGCGTTCCAGTGGATGTCTCTCCCAGGGATCTTTAATTCCCACTACTATTGGCCAGTTGGAGGGGCGTTCCAGTGGATGTCTCTCCCAGGGATCTTTAATTCCCACTACTATTGGCCAGTTGGAGGGGCGTTCCAGTGGATGTCTCTCTCCCAGGGATCTTTAATTCCCACTACTATTGGCCAGTTGGAGGGGCGTTCCAGTGGATGTCTCTCCCAGGGATCTTTAATTCCCACTACTATTGGCCAGTTGGAGGGGCGTTCCAGTGGATGTCTCTCCCAGGGATCTTTAATTCCCACTACTATTGGCCAGTTGGAGGGGCGTTCCAGTGGATGTCTCTCCCAGGGATCTTTAATTCCCACTACTATTGGCCAGTTGGAGGGGTGTTCCAGTGGATGTCTCTCCCAGGGATCTTTAATTCCCACTACTATTGGCCAGTTGGAGGGGTGTTCCAGTGGATGTCTCTCCCAGGGATCTTTAATTCCCACTACTATTGGCCAGTTGGAGGGGCGTTCCAGTGGATGTCTCTCCCAGGGATCTTTAATTCCCACTACTATTGGCCAGTTGGAGGGGCGTTCCAGTGGATGTCTCTCCCAGGGATCTTTAATTCCCACTACTATTGGCCAGTTGGAGGGGCGTTCCAGTGGATGTCTCTCCCAGGGATCTTTAATTCCCACTACTATTGGCCAGTTGGAGGGGTGTTCCAGTGGATGTCTCTCCCAGGGATCTTTAATTCCCACTACTATTGGCCAGTTGGAGGGGCGTTCCAGTGGATGTCTCTCCCAGGGATCTTTAATTCCCACTACTATTGACCAGTTGGAGGGGCGTTCCAGTGGATGTCTCTCCCAGGGATCTTTAATGAATTAAATTCCTACTTCCACTTGGTTATGAACACAGCATTCCTGTCTTAAGTCTTGACCTGCATCTTCGACTAAACTATTTGAATGTCTATCATAGTGTAAAATGTGTTGAATGTTTGGTTTGTGTTTCTTATGTCCAGGTCGTGGCAGCACCTACCTTCTCCACGTGGAGAGCTGCCTCGCTGAGCTGACCGCTAAGGCCTTCCTGTTCTCCTGTTCTCCTGACCTTTCAACTCTAACATCGGGTCGAGCTCAGAGTTCACCTGGGGGTCAGGCACCACCCATCTGCCACAGCCACTCTGACCTCCAGCTTCCCAGCCTCCCGGGGATCTTGACTTCACGCTGACTCATTGGCCAGGGTTGGTGGGGGGTTTCCGGGAGGATGTCCTCCGGGTGGACTTCCTGTTACCTCATCAAACAGCACCACGTTGGAAGTGGTCCTCCAGCCCTCCATGTCTCCCCAGGATCTTTAATAGAAACACCACAACATAGATATGCAGCCCTGTCCCTTTGGATGAAACACCCAACATAGATACAGCCCTGTTCTTTAATAGAAATACCACAACATAGATATACAGCCCTGTCCCTTTACATAGAAACACCACAACATAGATACAGCCCTGTCCCTTTACATAGAAACACCACAACATAGATATACAGCCCTGTCAGTTACATAGAAATACCACAACATAGATATACAGCCCTGTCCCTTTACATAGAAACACCACAACATAGATATACAGCCCTGTCCTTACATAGAAATACCACAACATGATATACAGCCCTGTCATCTTTAATAGAAACACCACAACATAGATACAGCCCTGTCACTTTACATAGAAACACCACAACATAGATACAGCCCTGTCTTTACATAGAAACACCACAACATAGATATACCAGCCCTGTCCCTTTACATAGAAATACCACAACATAGATATACAGCCCTGTCACTACATAGAAACACCACAACATAGATACAGCCCTGTCCCTTTACATAGAAACACCACAACATAGATTGCAGCCCTGTCACTATTGGCCAGTAGAAACACCACAACATAGATATACAGCCCAGGGTCCCTTTACATAGAAACACCACAACATAGATACAGCCCTGTCCCTTTACATAGAAACACCACAACATAGATATACAGCCCTGTCCCTTTACATAGAAACACCACAACATAGATATACAGCCCTGTCCCTTTACATAGAAACACCACAACATAGATATACAGCCCTGTCCCTTTACATAGAAACACCACAACATAGATACAGCCCTGTCCCTTTACATAGAAACACCACAACATAGATATACAGCCCTGTCACTTTACATAGAAATACCACAACATAGATATACAGCCCTGTCCTTTACATAGAAACACCACAACATAGATATACAGCCCTGTCCCTTTACATAGAAATACCACAACATAGATATACAGCCCTGTCACTTTACATAGAAACACCACAACATAGATACAGCCCTGTCACTTTACATAGAAACACCACAACATAGATACAGCCCTGTCACTTTACATAGAAACACCACAACATAGATATACAGCCCTGTCCCTTTACATAGAAATACCACAACATAGATATACAGCCCTGTCACTTTACATAGAAACACCACAACATAGATACAGCCCTGTCCCTTTACATAGAAACACCACAACATAGATACAGCCCTGTCCCTTTACATAGAAACACCACAACATAGATATACAGCCCTGTCCCTTTACATAGAAACACCACAACATAGATATACAGCCCTGTCCCTTTACATAGAAACACCACAACATAGATATACAGCCCTGTCACTTTACATAGAAATACCACAACATAGATATGCAGCCCTGTCCCTTTACATAGAAACACCACAACATAGATATACAGCCCTGTCACTTTACATAGAAACACCACAACATAGATATACAGCCCTGTCCCTTTACATAGAAACACCACAACATAGATATACAGCCCCCCTTTACATACACCACAACATATAACAGCCCTGTCACTTTACATAGAAACACCACAACATAGATATACAGCCCCCCTTTACATAGAAACACCACAACATAGATAACAGCCCTGTCCCTTTACATAGAAATACCACAACATAGATATACATCTGTTGCTGAATGTAACCACCTAAACAATAACGTGACACAGCTCTACCTCCAACACCACCTAAACACCCCCTCTCCAACACCACCTAAACACCCCCTCTCCAACACCACCTAAACACCCCCCTCCAACACCACCTAAACACCCCCCTCTCCAACACCACCTAAACAACCCCCCTCCAACACCACCTAAACAACCCCCTCTCCAACACCACCTAAACACCCCCTCTCCAACACCACCTAAACACCCCCTCCAACACCACCTAAACACCCCCTCCAACACCACCTAAACACCCCCTCCAACACCACCTAAACAACCCCCTCCAACACCACCTAAACACCCTCCAACACCACCTAAACACCCCCCTCCAACACCACCTAAACACCCCCCCCTCTCCAACACCACCTAAACAACCCCCCCTCCAACACCACCTAAACACCCCCCCCCTCCAACACCACCTAAACCCCCTCCAACACCACCAAAACCCAACCCCCCCTCCAACACCACCTAAACACCCCCTCCAACACCACCTAAACACCCCCCTCCAACACCACCTAAACACCCCCCTCCAACACCACCTAAACCCCCCTCCAACACCACCTAAACAACCCCCCTCCAGACTGTTATGTAATGTTCATTGGTGTGTGTGTGTTAATGCAGACTGTTATGTGATGTTCATTGGTGTGTGTGTGTTAATGCAGACTGTTATGTAATGTTCATTGGTGTGTGTGTGTTAATGCAGACTGTTATGTGATGTTCATTGGTGTGTGTGTGTTAATGCAGACTGTTATGTAATGTTCATTGGTGTGTGTGTGTTAATGCAGACTGTTATGTGATGTTCATTGGTGTGTGTGTGTTAATGCAGACTGTTATGTAATGTTCATTGGTGTGTGTGTGTTAATGCAGACTGTTATGTGATGTTCATTGGTGTGTGTGTGTTAATGCAGACTGTTATGTAATGTTCATTGGTGTGTGTGTGTTAATGCAGTGTACTTTTGTGTGCCGTGTAAAAAATCTGAAAATTAATTTATTAAAGATTGATATTAGCCATGTTTCAACTTGGTGCTAACATGTGTCCTGCCCTTGGCTTTAAAGGTTTAAAGGTAGGGTTGGCCGAACGCTGAGACTAGGGTGGTGCTAACATGTGTCCTGCCCTTTTGCTTTAAAGGTTTAAAGGTAGGGTTGGCCGAACCCTGCGTCGAGACTAGGGTTGGCCGAACGTCGAGACTAGGGTTGGCCGAACGTCGAGACTAGGGTTGGCCGAACGTCGAGACTAGGGTTGGCCGAACGTCGAGACTAGGGTTGTCGAGACTAGGGTTGGCCGAACGTCGAGACTAGGGTTGGCCGAACGTCGAGACTAGGGTTGGCCGAACGGGGACTAGGGTTAGGGCCATCGAGACTAGGGTTGGCCGAATTTCTCATAATTAAAGATTGCCGAAGCCGAGTTAGGGTTCGAACGCTCACGTCGAGACTAGGGTTGGCCTGAACGCGAGACTTTAGGGTTGGTCAACGCTGCATCGTAAGGTCCATATCGATATGTATTACTTTAGAATGACTCAGGGGTTGTCGAATTTCAGACCATACATACATTTTGGCACCGTGGTTTCAACATCACTGTTGAAGTTTGGTATCAATATAATTTTTTTGGATATTTTTGCAAGAAGGGCCTCGTTAGCGCAGTAGGTAGCGCGTCAGTCTCATAATCTGAAGGTCGTGAGTTCGATCCTCACACGGGGCAGCAAACCTTTCAAAAAGACAGTGTTGGCTGAAGATGAAGTGAAAAGGAATTCACTCTCATTTTGGACTTTCACACAATACATACTTTTGTCAAGGTGGATACCACATCGTAAGGTCCATATCGATATGTATTACTTTAGAATGAAATCAATATTTTTTTCTCAGGGGTTGTCGAATTTCAGACCATACATACATTTTGGCACGGTGGTTTCAACATCACTGTCAAAATCTGACGTTCGGTATCGATATTTTTTTTCCTTTTGGGGAAATTTGCAAGAAGGGCCTCGTTAGCGCAGTAGGTAGCGCGTCAGTCTCATAATCTGAAGGTCGTGAGTTCGATCCTCACACGGGGCAGCAAACCTTTCAAAAACACAGTGTTGGCTGAAGATGAAGTGAAAATGAATTCACTGTTGTTTTGGACTTTCACACAATACAAATTTTTGTCAAGGTGGATACCACATCTTAAGGTCCATATCGATATGTATTACTTTAGAATGAAATCAATCTTTTTTTCTCAGGGGTTGTCGAATTTCAGACCATACATACATTTTGGCACGGTGGTTTCAACATCACTGTAAAAATCTGAAGTTTGGTATCAATATTTTTTTTCTTTTGGGGATATTTTTGCAAGAAGGGCCTCGTTAGCGCAGTAGGTAGCGCGTCAGTCTCATAATCTGAAGGTCGTGAGTTCGATCCTCACACGGGGCAGCAAACCTTTCAAAAAGACAGTGTTGGCTGAAGATGAAGTGAAATGAATTCACTGTTGTTTTGGACTTTCACACAATACATACTTTTGTCAAGGTGGATACCACATCGTAAGGTCCATATCGATATGTATTACTTTAGAATGAAATCAATCTTTTTTCTCAGGGGTTGTCGAATTTCAGACCATACATACATTTTGGCACGGTGGTTTCAACATCACTGTAAAAATCTGAAGTTCGGTATCGATATTTTTTTTTCATTTTGGATATTTTTGCAAGAAGGGCCTCGTTAGCGCAGTAGGTAGCGCGTCAGTCTCATAATCTGAAGGTCGTGAGTTCGATCCTCACACGGGGCAGCAAACCTTTCAAAAAGACAGTGTTTGAAGATGAAGTGAAAATGAATTCACTGTTGTTTTGGACTTTCACACAATACATACTTTTGTCAAGGTGGATACCACATCGTAAGGTCCATATCGATATGTATTACTTTAGAATGAAATCAATCTTTTTTCTCAGGGGTTGTCGAATTTCAGACCATACATACATTTTGGCACGGTGGTTTCAACATCACTGTAAAAATCTGACGTTCGGTATCAATATTTTTTTTCATCATTTAGGATATTTTTGTAAGAAGGGCCTCGTTAGCGCAGTAGGTAGCGCGTCAGTCTCATAATCTGAAGGTCGTGAGTTCGATCCTCACACGGGGCAGCAAAGCTTTCAAAAACACAGTGTTGGCTGAAGATGAAGTGAAAATGAATTCACTGTTGTTTTGGACTTTCACACAATACACACTTTTGTGAAGGTGGATACCACATCGTAAGGTCCATATCGATATGTATTACTTTAGAATGAAATCAATCTTTTTTTCTCAGGGTTTGTCGAATTTCAGACCATACATACATTTTGGTACGGTGGTTTCAACATCACTGTAAAAATCTGGCGTTCGGTATCAATATTTTTTTCTTCATTTGGATATTTTTGCAAGAAGGGCCTCGTTAGCGCAGTAGGTAGCGCGTCAGTCTCATAATCTGAAGGTCGTGAGTTCGATCCTCACACGGGGCAGCAAACCTTTCAAAAAGACAGTGTTGGCTGAAGATGAAGTGAAAATGAATTCACTGTTGTTTTGGACTTTCACACAATACACACTTTTGTCAAGGTGGATACCACATCTTAAGGGCCATATCGATATGTATTACTTTAGAATGAAATCAATCTTTTTTTCTCAGGGGTTGTCGAATTTCAGACCATACATACATTTTGGCACGGTGGTTTCAACATCACTGTAAAAATCTGAAGTTCGGTATCGATATTTTTTTTTCGTTTTTTTGGATATTTTTGCAAGAAGGGCCTCGTTAGCGCAGTAGGTAGCGCGTCAGTCTCATAATCTGAAGGTCGTGAGTTCGATCCTCACACGGGGCAGCAAACCTTTCAAAAAGACAGTGTTGGCTGAAAATGAATTCACTGTTGTTTTGGACTTTCACACAATACATACTTTTGTCAAGGTGGATACCACATCGTAAGGTCCATATCGATATGTATTACTTTAGAATGAAATCAATCTTTTTTTCTCAGGGGTTGTCGAATTTCAGACCATACATACATTTTGGCACGGTGGTTTCAACATCACTGTCAAAATCTGAAGGTTGGTATCAATATATAATTTTTTCTTTTGGGGAAATTTGCAAGAAGGGCCTCGTTAGCGCAGTAGGTAGCGCGTCAGTCTCATAATCTGAAGGTCGTGAGTTCGATCCTCACACGGGGCAGCAAACCTTTCAAAAAGACAGTGTTGGCTGAAGATGAAGTGAAAATGAATTCACTGTCGTTTTGGACTTTCACACAATACATACTTTTGTCAAGGTGGATACCACATCGTAAGGTCCATATCGATATGTATTACTTTAGAATGAAATCAATCTTTTTTTCTCAGGGGTTGTAGAATTTCAGACCATACATACATTTTGGCACGGTGGTTTCAACATCACTCTAAAAATCTGAAGTTCGGTATCGATATTTTTTTCTTCATTTTGGATATTTTTGCAAGAAGGGCCTCGTTAGCGCAGTAGGTAGCGCGTCAGTCTCATAATCTGAAGGTCGTGAGTTCGATCCTCACACGGGGCAGCAAACCTTTCAAAAAGACAGTGTTGGCTGAAAATGAATTCACTGTTGTTTTGGACTTTCACACAATACACACTTTTGTCAAGGTGGATACCACATCGTAAGGTCCATATCGATATGTATTACTTTAGAATGAAATCAATCGTTTTTTCTCAGGGGTTGTCGAATTTCAGACGATACATACATTTTGGCACGGTGGTTTCAACATCACTGTCAAAATCTGAAGATTGGTATCAATATATAATTTTTTCTTTTGGGGAATTTTGCAAGAAGGGCCTCGTTAGCGCAGTAGGTAGCGCGTCAGTCTCATAATCTGAAGGTCGTGAGTTCGATCCTCACATGGGGCAGCAAACCTTTCAAAAAGACAGTTTTGGCTGAAAAGGAAGCTGAAAATGAATTCACTGTTGTTTGGACTTTCACACAATACAAACTTTTGTCAAGGTGGATACCACATCGTAAGGTCCATATCGATATGTATTACTTTAGAATGAAATCCATCTTTTTTACTCAGGGGTTGTCGAATTTCAAACCATACATACATTTTGGCACCGTGGTTTCAACATCACTGTTTTTGCAAGAAGGGCCTCGTTAGCGCAGTAGGTAGCGCGTCAGTCTCATAATCTGAAGGTCGTGAGTTCGATCCTCACACGGGGCAGCAAACCTTTCAAAAAGACAGTGTTGGCTGAAGATGAAGTGAAAAGGAATTCACTTTCACACAATACATACTTTTGTCAAGGTGGATACCACATCGTAAGGTCCATATCGATATGTATTACTTTAGAATGAAATCAATACTTTTTTCTCAGGGGTTGTCGAATTTCAGACCATACATACATTTTGGCACGGTGGTTTCAACATCACTGTAAAAATCTGACGTTCGGTATCAATATTTTTTCTTCATTTTGGATATTTTTGGAAGAAGGGCCTCGTTAGCGCAGTAGGTAGCGTGTCAGTCTCATAATCTGAAGGTCGTGAGTTCGATCCTCACACGGGGCAGCAAACCTTTCAAAAAGACAGTGTTGGCTGAAGATGAAGTGAAAATGAATTCACTGTTGTTTTGGACTTTCACACAATACATACTTTTGTCAAGGTGGATACCACATCGTAAGGTCCATATCGATATGTATTACTTTAGAATGAAATCAATCTTTTTTTCTCAGGGGTTGTCGAATTTCAGACCATACATACATTTTGGCACGGTGGTTTCAACATCACTGTAAAAATCTGAAGTTCGGTATCGATATTTTTTTTCTTCTTTTTGGATATTTTTGCAAGAAGGGCCTCGTTAGCGCAGTAGGTAGCGCGTCAGTCTCATAATCTGAAGGTCGTGAGTTCGATCCTCACACGGGGCAGCAAACCTTTCAAAAAGACAGTGTTGGCTGAAATGAATTCACTGTTGTTTTGGACTTTCACACAATACATACTTTTGTCAAGGTGGATACCACATCGTAAGGTCCATATCGATATGTATTACTTTAGAATGAAATCAATCTTTTTTTCTCAGGGGTTGTCGAATTTCAGACCATACATACATTTTGGCATGGTGGTTTCAACATCACTGTCAAAATCTGAAGTTTGGTATCAATATATAATTTTTTCTTTTGGGGGAAAATCGCAACAAGGGCCTCGTTAGCGCGGTAGGTAGCGCGTCAGTCTCATAATCTGAAGGTCGTGAGTTCGATCCTCACACGGGGCAGCAAAGCTTTCAAAAACACAGTGTTGGCTGAAGATGAAGTGAAAATGAATTCACTGTTGTTTTGGACTTTCACACAATACATACTTTTGTCAAGGTGGATACCACATCGTAAGGTCCATATCGATATGTATTACTTTAGAATGAAATCAATCTTTTTTTCTCAGGGGTTGTCGAATTTCAGACCATACATACATTTTGGCACGGTGGTTTCAACATCACTGTAAAAATCTGAAGTTCGGTATCGATATTTTTTTTTCGTCTTTTTTGATATTTTTGCAAGAAGGGCCTCGTTAGCGCAGTAGGTAGCGTGTCAGTCTCATAATCTGAAGGTCGTGAGTTCGATCCTCACACGGGGCAGCAAACCTTTCAAAAAGACAGTGTTGGCTGAAAATGAATTCACTGTTGTTTTGGACTTTCACACAATACATACTTTTGTCAAGGTGGATACCACATCGTAAGGTCCATATCGATATGTATTACTTTAGAATGAAATCAATCTTTTTTTCTCAGGGGTTGTCGAATTTCAGACGATACATACATTTTGGCACGGTGGTTTCAACATCACTGTCAAAATCTGAAGTTTGGTATCAATATATAATTTTTTTCTTTTGGGAATTTTTTGCAAGAAGGGCCTCGTTAGCGCAGTAGGTAGCGCGTCAGTCTCATAATCTGAAGGTCGTGAGTTCGATCCTCACACGGGGCAGCAAACCTTTCAAAAGACAGTGTGTGAAGGAAGTGAAAATGAATTCACTGTCATTTTCGACTTTCACACAATACATACTTTTGTCAAGGTGGATACCACATCGTAAGGTCCATATCGATATGTATTACTTTAGAATGAAATCAATCTTTTTTTCTCAGGGGTTGTCGAATTTCAGACAATACATACATTTTGGCACGGTGGTTTCAACATCACTGTAAAAATCTGACGTTCGGTATCGATATTTTTTTTTTCATTTGGGATATTTTTGCAAGAAGAGCCTCGTTAGCGCAGTAGGTAGCGAGTCAGTCTCATAATCTGAAGGTCGTGAGTTCGATCCTCACACGGGGCAGCAAACCTTCCAAAAAGACAGTGTTGGCTGAAGATGAAGTGAAAAGGAATTCTCTCTTGTTTTGGACTTTCACACAATACATACTTTTGTCAAGGTGGATACCACATCGTAAGGTCCATATCGATATGTATTACTTTAGAATGAAATCAATCTTTTTTTCTCAGGGGTTGTCGAATTTCAGACCATACATACATTTTGGCATGGTGGTTTCAACATCACTGTAAAAATCTGACGTTCGGTATCGATATTTTTTTTTTCTTTTTGGGATATTTTTGCAAGAAGGGCCTCGTTAGCGCAGTAGGTAGCGCGTCAGTCTCATAATCTGAAGGTCGTGAGTTCGATCCTCACACGGGGCAGCAAACCTTTCAAAAAGACAGTGTTGGCTGAAGATGAAGTGAAAATGAATTCACTGTTGTTTTGGACTTTCACACAATACATACTTTTGTCAAGGTGGATACCACATCGTAAGGTCCATATCGATATGTATTACTTTAGAATGAAATCAATCTTTTTTTCTCAGGGGTTGTCGAATTTCAGACGATACATACATTTTGGCACGGTGGTTTCAACATCACTGTCAAAATCTGAAGTTTGGTATCAATATATAATTTTTTCTTTTGGGAAAATTGCAACAAGGGCCTCGTTAGCGCAGTAGGTAGCGCGTCAGTCTCATAATCTGAAGGTCGTGAGTTCTATCCTCACACGGGGCAGCAACCTTTCAAAAAGACAGTGTTGGCTGAAAAGGAATTCACTGTGGTTTTGGACTTTCACACAATACATACTTTTGTCAAGGTGGATACCACATCGTAAGGTCCATATCGATATGTATTACTTTAGAATGAAATCAATCTTTTTTTCTCAGGGGTTGTCGAATTTCAGACCATACATACATTTTGGCACGGTGGTTTCAACATCACTGTAAAAATCTGACGTTCGGTATCGATATTTTTTTTTTCATTTGGGATATTTTTGCAAGAAGAGCCTCGTTAGCGCAGTAGGTAGCGAGTCAGTCTCATAATCTGAAGGTCGTGAGTTCGATCCTCACACGGGGCAGCAAACCTTCCAAAAAGACAGTGTTGGCTGAAGATGAAGTGAAAATGAATTCACTGTCATTTTGGACTTTCACACAATACATACTTTTGTCAAGGTGGATACCACATCGTAAGGTCCATATCGATATGTATTACTTTAGAATGAAATCAATCTTTTTTTCTCAGGGGTTGTCGAATTTCAGACGATACATACATTTTGGCACGGTGGTTTCAACATCACTGTAAAAATCTGAAGTTCGGTATCGATATTTTTTTCGTCTTTTTGTATATTTTTGCAAGAAGGGCCTCGTTAGCGCAGTAGGTAGCGCGTCAGTCTCATAATCTGAAGGTCGTGAGTTCGATCCTCACACGGGGCAGCAAAGCTTTCAAAAAGACAGTGTTGGCTGAAAATGAATTCACTGTCATCTTGGACTTTCACACAATACATACTTTTGTCAAGGTGGATACCACATCTTAAGGTCCATATCGATATGTATTACTTTAGAATTAAATCAATCTTTTTTTCTCAGGGGTTGTCGAATTTCAGACCATACATACATTTTGGCATGGTGGTTTCAACATCACTGTCAAAATCTGAAGTTTGGTATCAATATATAATTTTTTCTTTTGGGGAAAATTGCAAGAAGGGCCTCGTTAGCGCAGTAGGTAGCGCGTCAGTCTCATAATCTGAAGGTCGTGAGTTCGATCCTCACACGGGGCAGCAAAGCTTTCAAAAACACAGTGTTGGCTGAAGATGAAGTGAAAATGAATTCACTGTCATTTTCGACTTTCACACAATACATACTTTTGTCAAGGTGGATACCACATCGTAAGGTCCATATCGATATGTATTACTTTAGAATGAAATCAATCTTTTTTTCTCAGGGGTTGTCGAATTTCAGACGATACATACATTTTGGCACGGTGGTTTCAACATCACTGTAAAAATCTGAAGTTCGGTATCGATATTTTTTTCGTCTTTTTGTATATTTTTGCAAGAAGGGCCTCGTTAGCGCAGTAGGTAGCGCGTCAGTCTCATAATCTGAAGGTCGTGAGTTCGATCCTCACATGGGGCAGCAAACCTTTCAAAAAGATAGTGTTGGCTGAAGTGAAAAGGAATTCACTCTTGTTTTGGACTTTCACACAATACACACTTTTGTCAAGGTGGGTACCAAATTGTAAGGTCCATATCGATATGTATTACTTTAGAATGAAATCAATCTTTTTTTTCTCAGGGGTTGTCGAATTTCAGACGATACAGACATTTTGGCACGGTGGTTTCAACGTCACTGTAAAAATCTGAAGTTCGGTATCGATATTTTTTTCTTCATTTGGGATATTTTTGCAAGAAGAGCCTCGTTAGCGCAGTAGGTAGCGCGTCAGTCTCATAATCTGAAGGTCGTGAGTTCGATCCTCACACGGGGCAGCAAACCTTCCAAAAAGACAGTGTTGGCTGAAGATGAAGTGAAAAGGAATTCTCTCTTGTTTTGGACTTTCACACAATACATACTTTTGTCAAGGTGGATACCACATCGTAAGGTCCATATCGATATGTATTACTTTAGAATGAAATCAATCTTTTTTTCTCAGGGGTTGTCGAATTTCAGACCATACATACATTTTGGCACGGTGGTTTCAACATCACTGTCAAAATCTGAAGTTTGGTATCAATATATAATTTTTTCTTTTGGGGAAATTTGCAAGAAGGGCCTCGTTAGCGCAGTAGGTAGCGCGTCAGTCTCATAATCTGAAGGTCGTGAGTTCGATCCTCACACGGGGCAGCAAACCTTTCAAAAAGACAGTGTTGGCTGAAAATGAATTCACTGTTGTTTGGACTTTCACACAATACAAACTTTTGTCAAGGTGGATACCACATCGTAAGGTCCATATCGATATGTATTACTTTAGAATGAAATCAATCTTTTTTCTCAGGGGTTGTCGAATTTCAGACCATACATACATTTTGGCACGGTGGTTTCAACATCACTGTAAAAATCTGACGTTCGGTATCGATATTTTTTTCTTCATTTGGGATATTTTTGCAAGAAGGGCCTCGTTAGCGCAGTAGGTAGCGCGTCAGTCTCATAATCTGAAGGTCGTGAGTTCGATCCTCACACGGGGCAGCAAACCTTTCAAAAAGACAGTGTTGGCTGAAGATGAAGTGAAAATGAATTCACTGTTGTTTTGGACTTTCACACAATACATACTTTTGTCAAGGTGGATACCACATCGTAAGGTCCATATCGATATGTATTACTTTAGAATGAAATCAATCTTTTTTTCTCAGGGGTTGTCGAATTTCAGACGATACATACATTTTGGCACGGTGGTTTCAACATCACTGTAAAAATCTGACGTTCGGTATCGATATTTTTTTCTTCATTTTGGATATTTTCGCAAGAAGGGCCTCGTTAGCGCAGTAGGTAGCGCGTCAGTCTCATAATCTGAAGGTCGTGAGTTCGATCCTCACACGGGGCAGCAAACCTTTCAAAAAGACAGTGTTGGCTGAAAATGAATTCACTGTCATTTTGGACTTTCACACAATACATACTTTTGTCAAGGTGGATACCACATCTTAAGGTCCATATCGATATGTATTACTTTAGAATGAAATCAATCTTTTTTCTCAGGGGTTGTCGAATTTCAGACCATACATACATTTTGGCACGGTGGTTTCAACATCACTGTAAAAATCTGACGTTCGGTATCGATATTTTTTTTCCTTTTGGGGAAATTTGCAAGAAGGGCCTCGTTAGCGCAGTAGGTAGCGTGTCAGTCTCATAATCTGAAGGTCGTGAGTTCGATCCTCACACGGTGCAGCAAACCTTTCAAAAAGACAGTGTTGGCTGAAAAGGAATTCTCTCTCGTTTTGGACTTTCACACAATACATACTTTTGTCAAGGTGGATACCACATCGTAAGGTCCATATCGATATGTATTACTTTAGAATGAAATCAATCTTTTTTTCTCAGGGTTTGTCGAATTTCAGACCATACATAAATTTTGGCACGGTGGTTTCAACATCACTGTAAAAATCTGACGTTCGGTATCGATATTTTTTTCTTCATTTTGGATATTTTTGCAAGAAGGGCCTCGTTAGCGCAGTAGGTAGCGCGTCAGTCTCATAATCTGAAGGTCGTGAGTTCGATCCTCACACGGGGCAGCAAACCTTTCAAAAAGACAGTGTTGCCTGAAGATGAGGTGAAAATGAATTCACTGTTGTTTTAGACTTTCACACAATACATACTTTTGTCAAGGTGGATACCACATCTTAAGGGCCATATCGATATGTATTACTTTAGAATGAAATCAATACTTTTTTTCTCAGGGGTTGTCGAATTTCAGACGATACATACATTTTGGCACGGTGGTTTCAACATCACTGTAAAAATCTGACGTTCGGTATCGATATTTTTTTTTTCATTTGGGATATTTTTGCAAGAAGGGCCTCGTTAGCGCAGTAGGTAGCGCGTCAGTCTCATAATCTGAAGGTCGTGAGTTCGATCCTCACACGGGGCAGCAAACCTTTCAAAAACACAGTGTTGGCTGAAGATGAAGTGAAAATGAATTCACTGTTGTTTTGGACTTTCACACAATACAAACTTTTGTCAAGGTGGATACCACATCTTAAGGGCCATATCGATATGTATTACTTTAGAATGAAATCAATCTTTTTTTCTCAGGGGTTGTCGAATTTCAGACGATACAGACATTTTGGCACGGTGGTTTCAACATCACTGTAAAAATCTGACGTTCGGGAATCGATATTTTTTTCTTCATTTTGGATATTTTTGCAAGAAGGGCCTCGTTAGCGCAGTAGGTAGCGCGTCAGTCTCATAATCTGAAGGTCGTGAGTTCGATCCTCACACGGGGCAGCAAACCTTTCAAAAAGACAGTGTTGGCTGAAAATGAATTCACTGTTGTTTTGGACTTTCACACAATACACACTTTTGTCAAGGTGGATACCACATCGTAAGGTCCATATCGATATGTATTACTTTAGAATGAAATCAATCTTTTTTTCTCAGGGGTTGTAGAATTTCAGACCATACATACATTTTGGCACGGTGGTTTCAACATCACTGTAAAAATCTGAAGTTCGGTATCGATATTTTTTCTTCTTCTTTTTGGATATTTTTGCAAGAAGGGCCTCGTTAGCGCAGTAGGTAGCGCGTCAGTCTCATAATCTGAAGGTCGTGAGTTCGATCCTCACACGGGGCAGCAAACCTTTCAAAAAGACAGTGTTGGCTGAAGATGAAGTGAAAATGAATTCACTGTGTTTTGGACTTTCACACAATACATACTTTTGTCAAGGTGGATACCACATCGTAAGGTCCATATCAATATGTATTACTTTAGAATGAAATCAATCTTTTTGTCTCTGGGGTTGTAGAATTTCAGACCATACATACATTTTGGCACGGTGGTTTCAACATCACTGTAAAAATCTGACGTTCGGTATCGATATTTTTTTCTTCATTTGGGATATTTTTGCAAGAAGGGCTTCGTTAGCGCAGTAGGTAGCGTGTCAGTCTCATTATCTGAAGGTCGTGAGTTCGATCCTCACATGGGGCAGCAAACCTTTCAAAAAGACAATGTTGGCTGAAAAGGAATTCACTGTCATTTTGGACTTTCACACAATACATACTTTTGTCAAGGTGGATACCACATCGTAAGGTCCATATCGATATGTATTACTTTAGAATGAAATCAATATTTTTTTCTCAGGGGTTGTCGAATTTCAGACCATACATACATTTTGGCACGGTGGTTTCAACATCACTGTAAAAATCTGACGTTCGGTATCGATATTTTTTTTCCTTTTGGGGAAATTTGCAAGAAGGGCCTCGTTAGCGCAGTAGGTAGCGCGTCAGTCTCATAATCTGAAGGTCGTGAGTTCGATCCTCACACGGGGCAGCAAACCTTTCAAAAAGACAGTGTTGGCTGAAAATGAATTCACTGTCATTTTGGACTTTCAAACAATACATACTTTTGTCAAGGTGGATACCACATCGTAAGGTCCATATCGATATGTATTACTTTAGAATGAAATCAATCTTTTTGTCTCAGGGGTTGTCGAATTTCAGACCATACATACATTTTGGCACGGTGGTTTCAACATCACTGTAAAAATCTGAAGTTCGGTATCGATATTTTTTTTCTTCTTTTTGGATATTTTTGCAAGAAGGGCCTCGTTAGCGCAGTAGGTAGCGCGTCAGTCTCATAATCTGAAGGTCGTGAGTTCGATCCTCACACGGGGCAGCAAACCTTCCAAAAAGACAGTGTTGGCTGAAGATGAAGTGAAAAGGAATTCTCTCTTGTTTTGGACTTTCACACAATACATACTTTTGTCAAGGTGGATACCACATCGTAAGGTCCATATCGATATGTATTACTTTAGAATGAAATCAATCTTTTTTTCTCAGGGGTTGTCGAATTTCAGACCATACATACATTTTGGCATGGTGGTTTCAACATCACTGTCAAAATCTGAAGTTTGGTATCAATATTTTTTTTTCATTTTGGATATTTTTGCAAGAAGGGCCTCGTTAGCGCAGTAGGTAGCGCGTCAGTCTCATAATCTGAAGGTCGTGAGTTCGATCCTCACACGGGGCAGCAAACCTTTCAAAAAGACAGTGTTGGCTGAAGATGAAGTGAAAATGAATTCACTGTTGTTTTGGACTTTCACACAATACATACTTTTGTCAAGGTGGATACCACATCGTAAGGTCCATATCGATATGTATTACTTTAGAATGAAATCAATCTTTTTTTCTCAGGGGTTGTCGAATTTCAGACCATACATACATTTTGGCACGGTGGTTTCAACATCACTGTCAAAATCTGAAGTTGGTATCAATATTTTTTTTTTTTTTGGATATTTTTGCAAGAAGGGCCTCGTTAGCGCAGTAGGTAGCGCGTCAGTCTCATAATCTGAAGGTCGTGAGTTCGATCCTCACACGGGGCAGCAAACCTTTCAAAAAGACAGTGTTGGCTGAAAAGTGAATTCACTGTGGTTTTGGACTTTCACACAATACATACTTTTGTCAAGGTGGATACCACATCGTAAGGTCCATATCGATATGTATTACTTTAGAATGAAATCAATCTTTTTTTCTCAGGGGTTGTCGAATTTCAGACCATACATACATTTTGGCACGGTGGTTTCAACATCACTGTAAAAATCTGACGTTCGGTATCGATATTTTTTTCTTACATTTAGGATATTTTTTTAAGAAGGGCCTCGTTAGCGCAGTAGGTAGCGCGTCAGTCTCATAATCTGAAGGTCGTGAGTTCGATCCTCACACGGGGCAGCAAACCTTTCAAAAAGACAGTGTTGGCTGAAAAGGAATTCACTGTGGTTTTGGACTTTCACACAATACATACTTTTGTCAAGGTGGATACCAGATCGTAACGTCCATATCAATATGTATTACTTTAGAATGAAATCAATCTTTTTGTCTCAGGGGTTGTAGAATTTCAGACCATACATACATTTTGGCACGGTGGTTTCAACATCACTGTAAAAATCTGAAGTTCGGTATCGATATTTTTTTTTCGTCTTTTTGGATATTTTTGCAAGAAGGGCCTCGTTAGCGCAGTAGGTAGCGTGTCAGTCTCATAATCTGAAGGTCGTGAGTTCGATCCTCACACGGGGCAGCAAACCTTTCAAAAAGACAGTGTTGGCTGAAGATGAAGTGAAAATGAATTCACTGTTGTTTTGGACTTTCACACAATACACACTTTTGTCAAGGTGGATACCACATCGTAAGGTCCATATCGATATGTATTACTTTAGAATGAAATCAATCTTTTTTTCTCAGGGGTTGTCGAATTTCAGACGATACATACATTTTGGCACGGTGGTTTCAACATCACTGTAAAAATCTGACGTTCGGTATCGATATTTTTTTTCTTAATTTTGGACATTTTTTTAAGAAGGGTCTCGTTAGCGCAGTAGGTAGCGTGTCAGTCTCATAATCTGAAGGTCGTGAGTTCGATCCTCACACGGGGCAGCCAACCTTTCAAAAAGACAGTGTTGGCTGAAAATGAATTCACTGTTGTTTTGGACTTTCACACAATACATACTTTTGTCAAGGTGGATACCACATCGTAAGGTCCATATCGATATGTATTACTTTAGAATGAAATCAATCTTTTTTCTCGGGGGTTGTCGAATTTCAGACGATACATACATTTTGGCACGGTGGTTTCAACATCACTGTAAAAATCTGAAGTTCGGTATTGATATTTATTTTTCGTCTTTTTGGATATTTTTCAAAGAAGGGCCTCGTTAGCGCAGTAGGTAGCGTGTCAGTCTCATAATCTGAAGGTCGTGAGTTCGATCCTCACACGGGGCAGCAAACCTTTCAAAAAGACAGTGTTGGCTGAAGATGAAGTGAAAAGGAATTCACTCTCATTTTGGACTTTCACACAATACATACTTTTGTCAAGGTGGATACCACATCGTAAGGTCCATATCGATATGTATTACTTTAGAATGAAATCAATATTTTTTTCTCAGGGGTTGTCGAATTTCAGACGATACATACATTTTGGCACGGTGGTTTCAACATCACTGTAAAAATCTGAAGTTCGGTATCGATATTTTTTTTCTTCATTTGGGATATTTTTGCAAGAAGGGCCTCGTTAGCGCAGTAGGTAGCGCGTCAGTCTCATAATCTGAAGGTCGTGAGTTCGATCCTCACACGGGGCAGCAAACCTTTCAAAAAGACAGTGTTGGCTGAAGATGAAGTGAAAATGAATTCACTCTCATTTTGGACTTTCACACAATACATACTTTTGTCAAGGTGGATACCACATCGTAAGGTCCATATCGATATGTATTACTTTAGAATGAAATCAATCTTTTTTTCTCAGGGGTTGTCGAATTTCAGACGATACATACATTTTGGCACGGTGGTTTCAACATCACTGTCAAAATCTGAAGATTGGTATCAATATATAATTTTTTCTCTTGTGGAAATTTGCAAGAAGGGCCTCGTTAGCTCAGTAGGTAGCGCGTCAGTCTCATAATCTGAAGGTCGTGAGTTCGATCCTCACACGGGGCAGCAAACCTTTCAAAAAGACAGTGTTGGCTGAAAAGGAATTCACTGTGGTTTTGGACTTTCACACAATACATACTTTTGTCAAGGTGGATACCACATCGTAAGGTCCATATCGATATGTATTACTTTAGAATGAAATCAATCTTTTTTTCTCAGGATTTGTCGAATTTCAGACCATACATACATTTTGGCACGGTGGTTTCAACATCACTGTAAAAATCTGACGTTCGGTATCGATATTTTTTTTCTTAATTTTGGACATTTTTTAAGAAGGGTCTCGTTAGCGCAGTAGGTAGCGTGTCAGTCTCATAATCTGAAGGTCGTGAGTTTGGTCCTCACACGGGGCAGCAAACCTTTCAAAAAGACAGTGTTGGCTGAAAAGAAATTCACTGTGGTTTTGGACTTTCACACAATACATACTTTTGTCAAGGTGGATACCACATCGTAAGGTCCATATCGATATGTATTACTTTAGAATGAAATCAATCTTTTTTTCTCAGGGGTTGTCGAATTTCAGACGATAAATACATTTTGGCACGGTGGTTTCAACATCACTGTAAAAATCTGAAGTTCGGTATCGATATTTTTTTTTCGTCTTTTTGGATATTTTTGCAAGAAGGGCCTCGTTAGCGCAGTAGGTAGCGCGTCAGTCTCATAATCTGAAGGTCGTGAGTTCGATCCTCACACGGGGCAGCAAACCTTTCAAAAAGACAGTGTTGGCTGAAGATGAAGTGAAAATGAATTCACTGTCGTTTTGGACTTTCACACAATACATACTTTTGTCAAGGTGGATACCACATCGTAAGGTCCATATCGATATGTATTACTTTAGAATGAAATCAATCTTTTTTTCTCAGGGGTTGTCGAATTTCAGACGATACATACATTTTGGCACGGTGGTTTCAACATCACTGTAAAAATCTGACGTTCGGTATCGATATTTTTTTCTTCATTTTGGATATTTTTGCAAGAAGGGCCTCGTTAGCGCAGTAGGTAGCGTGTCAGTCTCATAATCTGAAGGTCGTGAGTTCGATCCTCACACGGGGCAGCAAACCTTTCAAAAAGACAGTGTTGGCTGAAAATGAATTCACTGTCGTTTTGGACTTTCACACAATACATACTTTTGTCAAGGTGGATACCACATCGTAAGGTCCATATCGATATGTATTACTTTAGAATGAAATCAATCTTTTTTTCTCAGGGGTTGTCGAATTTCAGACCATACAGACATTTTGGCACGGTGGTTTCAACATCACTGTAAAAATCTGAAGTTCGGTATCGATATTTTTTTTTCGTCTATTTGTATATTTTTGCAAGAAGGGCCTCGTTAGCGCAGTAGGTAGCGCGTCAGTCTCATAATCTGAAGGTCGTGAGTTCGATCCTCACACGGGGCAGCAAACCTTTCAAAAAGACAGTGTTGGCTGAAGTGAAAATGAATTCACTGTTCATTTTGGACTTTCACACAATACATACTTTTGTCAAGGTGGATACCACATCGTAAGGTCCATATCGATATGTATTACTTTAGAATGAAATCAATCTTTTTTCTCAGGGGTTGTCGAATTTCAGACGATACATACATTTTGGCACGGTGGTTTCAACATCACTGTAAAAATCTGACGTTCGGTATCGATATTTTTTTTTGTCTTTTTGGATATTTTTGCAAGAAGGGCCTCGTTAGCGCAGTAGGTAGCGCGTCAGTCTCATAATCTGAAGGTCGTGAGTTCGATCCTCACACGGGGCAGCAAACCTTTCAAAAAGACAGTGTTGGCTGAATGAATGAAAAATTCACTGTTCTTTTGGACTTTCACACAATACATACTTTTGTCAAGGTGGATACCACATCGTAAGGTCCATATCGATATGTATTACTTTAGAATGAAATCAAATTTTTTTCTCAGGGGTTGTCGAATTTCAGACCATACATACATTTTGGCACGGTGGTTTCAACATCACTGTCAAAATCTGAAGTTGGTATCAATATATTTTTTTTTTTTGGATATTTTTGCAAGAAGGGCCTCGTTAGCGCAGTAGGTAGCGCGTCAGTCTCATAATCTGAAGGTCGTGAGTTCGATCCTCACACGGGGCAGCAAACCTTTCAAAAAGACAGTGTTGGCTGAAAAGGAATTCACTGTGGTTTTGGACTTTCACACAATACATACTTTTGTCAAGGTGGATACCACATCGTAAGGTCCATATCGATATGTATTACTTTAGAATGAAATCAATCTTTTTGTCTCAGGGGTTGTCGAATTTCAGACCATACATACATTTTGGCACGGTGGTTTCAACATCACTAAAAATCTGACGTTCGGTATCGATATTTTTTTCTTCATTTTGGATATTTTTGCAAGAAGGGCCTCGTTAGCGCAGTAGGTAGCGTGTCAGTCTCATAATCTGAAGGTCGTGAGTTCGATCCTCACACGGGGCAGCAAACCTTTCAAAAAGACAGTGTTTGAAGCTGAAGTGAAAATGAATTCACTGTTGTTTTGGACTTTCACACAATACATACTTTTGTCAAGGTGGATACCACATCGTAAGGTCCATATCGATATGTATTACTTTAGAATGAAATCAATCTTTTTTTCTCAGGGGTTGTCGAATTTCAGACGATACATACATTTTGGCACGGTGGTTTCAACATCACTGTAAAAATCTGAAGTTCGGTATCGATATTTTTTTTTCATTTTGGGATATTTTTGCAAGAAGGGCCTCGTTAGCGCAGTAGGTAGCGAGTCAGTCTCATAATCTGAAGGTCGTGAGTTCGATCCTCACACGGGGCAGCAAACCTTTCAAAAAGACAGTGTTGGCTGAAGTGAAAAGGAATTCACTCTCATTTTGGACTTTCACACAATACATACTTTTGTCAAGGTGGATACCACATCGTAAGGTCCATATCGATATGTATTACTTTAGAATGAAATCAATATTTTTTTCTCAGGGGATTGTCGAATTTCAGACGATACATACATTTTGGTACGGTGGTTTCAACATCACTGTAAAAATCTGACGTTCGGTATCAATATTTTTTTTTTGTCTTTTTGGATATTTTTGCAAGAAGGGCCTCGTTAGCGCAGTAGGTAGTGCGTCATTCTCATAATCTGAAGGTCGTGAGTTCGATCCTCACACGGGGCAGCAAACCTTTCAAAAAGACAGTGTTGGCTGAAGATGAATTAACTGTTCTTTTGGACTTTCACACAATACACACTCTTGTCAAGGTGGATACCACATCGTAAGGTCCATATCGATATGTATTACTTTAGAATGAAATCAATTTTTTTTTCTCAGGGGTTGTCGAATTTCAGACGATACATACATTTTGGCACGGTGGTTTCAACATCACTGTAAAAAGCTGACGTTCGGTATCAATATATTTTTTTTCATTTTGGATATTTTTGCAAGAAGGGCCTCGTTAGCGCAGTAGGTAGCGCGTCAGTCTCATAATCTGAAGGTCGTGAGTTCGATCCTCACACGGGGCAGCAAACCTTTCAAAAAGACAGTGTTGGCTGAAAAGGAATTCACTGTGGTTTTGGACTTTCACACAATACATACTTTTGTCAAGGTGGATACCACATCGTAAGGTCCATATCGATATGTATTACTTTAGAATGAAATCAATCTTTTTTTCTCAGGGGTTGTCGAATTTCAGACCATACATACATTTTGGCACGGTGGTTTCAACATCACTGTAAAAATCTGACGTTCGGTATCGATATTTTTTTTCTTCATTTTGGATATTTTTGCAAGAATGGCCTCGATAGCGCAGTAGGTAGCGCGTCAGTCTCATAATTTGAAGGTCGTGAGTTCGATCCTCACACGGGGCAGCAAACCTTTCAAAAATACAGTGTTGACTGAAAAGTGAATTCACTGTGTTTTGGACTTTCACACAATACATACTTTTGTCAAGGTGGATACCACATCGTAAGGTCCATATCGATATGTATTACTTTAGAATGAAATCAATCTTTTTTCTCAGGGGTTGTCGAATTTCAGACCATACATACATTTTGGCACGGTGGTTTCAACATCACTGTAAAAATCTGAAGTTCGGTATCGATATTTTTTTCCTTCATTTTTGATATTTTTGCAAGAAGGGCCTCGTTAGCGCAGTAGGTAGCGTGTCAGTCTCATAATCTGAAGGTCGTGAGTTCGATCCTCACACGGGGCAGCAAACATTTCAAAAAGACAGTGTTGGCTGAAAAGGAATTCACTGTGGTTTTGGACTTTCACACAATACATACTTTTGTCAAGGTGGATACCACATCGTAAGGTCCATATCGATATGTATTACTTTAGAATGAAATCAATCTTTTTTTCTCAGGGGTTGTCGAATTTCAGACGATACATACATTTTGGCACGGTGGTTTCAACATCACTGTAAAAATCTGAAGTTCGGTATCGATATTTTTTTCTTCATTTTTGGATATTTTTGCAAGAAGGGCCTCGTTAGCGCAGTAGGTAGCGCGTCAGTCTCATAATCTGAAGGTCGTGAGTTCGATCCTCACACGGGGCAGCAAACCTTTCAAAAAGACAGTGTTGGCTGAAGATGAAGTGAAAAGGAATTCACTTTCACACAATACATACTTTTGTCAAGGTGGATACCACATCGTAAGGTCCATATCGATATGTATTACTTTAGAATGAAATCAATCTTTTTTCTCGGGGGTTGTCGAATTTCAGACGATACATACATTTTGGCACGATGGTTTCAACATCACTGTAAAAATCTGAAGTTCGGTATCAATATTTTTTTTCTTCATTTTGGATATTTTTGCAAGAAAGGCCTCGTTAGCGCAGTAGGTAGCGCGTCAGTCTCATAATCTGAAGGTCGTGAGTTCGATCCTCACACGGGGCAGCAAACCTTTCAAAAAGACAGTGTTGGCTGAAAATGAATTCACTGTTGTTTTGGACTTTCACACAATACATACTTTTGTCAAGGTGGATACCACATCGTAAGGTCCATATCGATATGTATTACTTTAGAATGAAATCAATCTTTTTGTCTCAGGGGTTGTCGAATTTCAGACCATACATACATTTTGGCACGGTGGTTTCAACATCACTGTAAAAATCTGAAGTTCGGTATCGATATTTTTTTTTCGTCTTTTTGGATATTTTTGCAAGAAGGGCCTCGTTAGCGCAGTAGGTAGCGTGTCAGTCTCATAATCTGAAGGTCGTGAGTTCGATCCTCACACGGGGCAGCAAACCTTTCAAAAAGACAGTTTTGGCTGAAGATGAAGTGAAAAGGAATTCACTCTCATTTTGGACTTTCACACAATACATACTTTTGTCAAGGTGGATACCACATCGTAAGGTCCATATCGATATGTATTACTTTAGAATGAAATCAATCTTTTTTTCTCAGGGGTTGTCGAATTTCAGACGATACATACATTTTGGCACGGTGGTTTCAACATCACTGTAAAAATCTGAAGTTCGGTATTGATTTTTTTTTCTTCATTTGGGATACTTTTACAAGAAGGGCCTCGTTAGCGCAGTAGGTAGCGCGTCAGTCTCATAATCTGAAGGTCGTGAGTTCGATCCTCACACGGGGCAGCAAACCTTTCAAAAAGACAGTGTTGGCTGAAGTGAAAAGGAATTCACTCTCATTTTGGACTTTCACACAATACATACTTTTGTCAAGGTGGATACCACATCGTAAGGTCCATATCGATATGTATTACTTTAGAATGAAATCAATATTTTTTTCTCAGGGGATTGTCGAATTTCAGACGATACATACATTTTGGTACGGTGGTTTCAACATCACTGTCAAAATCTGAAGTTTGGTATCAATATATTTTTTTTCTTTTTGGAAATTTTGCAAGAAGGGCCTCGTTAGCGCAGTAGGTAGCGCGTCAGTCTCATAATCTGAAGGTCGTGAGTTCGATCCTCACACGGGGCAGCAAACCTTTCAAAAAGACAGTGTTGGCTGAAAATGAATTCACTGTGGTTTTGGACTTTCACACAATACATACTTTTGTCAAGGTGGATACCACATCGTAAGGTCCATATCGATATGTATTACTTTAGAATGAAATCAATCTTTTTTTCTCAGGGGTTGTCGAATTTCAGACCATACATACATTTTGGCACGGTGGTTTCAACATCACAGTAAAAATCTGACGTACGGGAATCGATATTTTTTTCTTCATTTTGGATATTTTTGCAAGAAGGGCCTCGTTAGCGCAGTAGGTAGCGCGTCAGTCTCATAATCTGAAGGTCGTGAGTTCGATCCTCACACGGGGCAGCAAACCTTTCAAAAAGACAGTGTTGGCTGAAAAGGAATTCACTGTGGTTTTGGACTTTCACACAATACATACTTTTGTCAAGGTGGATACCACATCGTAAGGTCCATATCGATATGTATTACTTTAGAATGAAATCAATCTTTTTTTCTCAGGGGTTGTAGAATTTCAGACGATACATACATTTTGGCACGGTGGTTTCAACATCACTGTAAAAATCTGAAGTTCGGTATCGATATTTTTTTTTCGTCTTTTTGGATATTTTTGCAAGAAGAGCCTCGTTAGCGCAGTAGGTAGCGTGTCAGTCTCATAATCTGAAGGTCGTGAGTTCGATCCTCACACGGGGCAGCAAACCTTTCAAAAAGACAGTGTTGGCTGAAGATGAAGTGAAAATGAATTCACTGTCGTTTTGGACTTTCACACAATACATACTTTTGTCAAGGTGGATACCACATCGTAAGGTCCATATCGATATGTATTACTTTAGAATGAAATCAATCTTTTTTTCTCAGGGGTTGTCGAATTTCAGACGATACATACATTTTGGCACGGTGGTTTCAACATCACTGTAAAAATCTGACGTTCGGTATCGATATTTTTTTCTTCATTTGGGATATTTTTGCAAGAAAGGCCTCGTTAGCGCAGTAGGTAGCGCGTCAGTCTCATAATCTGAAGGTCGTGAGTTCGATCCTCACACGGGGCAGCAAACCTTTCAAAAAGACAGTGTTGGCTGAAAATGAATTCACTGTTGTTTTGGACTTTCACACAATACATACTTTTGTCAAGGTGGATACCACATCGTAAGGTCCATATCGATATGTATTACTTTAGAATGAAATCAATCTTTTTTTCTCAGGGGTTGTCGAATTTCAGACCATACATACATTTTGGCACGGTGGTTTCAACATCACTGTAAAAATCTGACGTTCGGTATTGATATTTTTTTCTTCATTTGGGATATTTTTGCAAGAAGGGCCTCGTTAGCGCAGTAGGTAGCGCGTCAGTCTCATAATCTGAAGGTCGTGAGTTCGATCCTCACACGGGGCAGCAAACCTTTCAAAAAGACAGTGTTGGCTGAAGATGAAGTGAAAAGGAATTCACTCTCATTTTGGACTTTCACACAATACATACTTTTGTCAAGGTGGATACCACATCGTAAGGTCCATATCGATATGTATTACTTTAGAATGAAATCAATCTTTTTTTCTCAGGGGTTGTCGAATTTCAGACCATACATACATTTTGGCACGGTGGTTTCAACATCACTGTAAAAATCTGACGTACGGGAATCGATATTTTTTTCTTCATTTTGGATAATTTCGCAAGAAGGGCCTCGTTAGCGCAGTAGGTAGCGCGTCAGTCTCATAATCTGAAGGTCGTGAGTTCGATCCTCACACGGGGCAGCAAACCTTTCAAAAAGACAGTGTTGGCTGAAGATGAATTAACTATTCTTTTGGACTTTCACACAATACATACTTTTGTCAAGGTGGATACCACATCGTAAGGTCCATATCAATATGTATAACTTTAGAATGAAATCAATCTTTTTTTCTCAGGGGTTGTCGAATTTCAGACGATACATACATTTTGGCACGGTGGTTTCAACATCACTGTCAAAATCTGAAGTTTGGTATCAATATATTTTTTTCTTTTGGAATTTTTGCAAGAAGGGCCTCGTTAGCGCAGTAGGTAGCGCGTCTGTCTCATAATCTGAAGGTCGTGAGTTCGATCCTCACACGGGGCAGCAAACCTTTCAAAAAGACAGTGTTGGCTGAAAAGGAATTCACTGTGGTTTTGGACTTTCACACAATACATACTTTTGTCAAGGTGGATACCACATCGTAAGGTCCATATCGATATGTATTACTTTAGAATGAAATCAATCTTTTTGTCTCAGGGGTTGTAGAATTTCAGACCATACATACATTTTGGCACGGTGGTTTCAACATCACTAAAAATCTAGCGTTCGGTATCGATATTTTTTTCTTCATTTTGGATATTTTTGCAAGAAGGGCCTCGTTAGCGCAGTAGGTAGCGCGTCAGTCTCATAATCTGAAGGTTGTGAGTTCGATCCTCACACGGGGCAGCAAACCTTTTAAAAAGACAGTGTTGGCTGAAAATGAATTCACTGTTGTTTGGACTTTCACACAATACAAACTTTTGTCAAGGTGGATACCACATCTTAAGGGCCATATCGATATGTATTACTTTAGAATGAAATCAATCTTTTTTCTCGGGGGTTGTCGAATTTCAGACGATACATACATTTTGGCACGATGGTTTCAACATCACTGTAAAAATCTGAAGTTCGGTATCGATATTTTTTCTTCTTCTTTTTGGATATTTTTACAAGAAGGGCCTCGTTAGCGCAGTAGGTAGCGCGTCAGTCTCATAATCTGAAGGTCGTGAGTTCGATCCTCACACGGGGCAGCAAAGCTTTCAAAAAGACAGTGTTGGCTGAAGATGAAGTGAAAATGAATTCACTGTCATTTTGGACTTTCACACAATACATACTTTTGTCAAGGTGGATACCACATCGTAAGGTCCATATCGATATGTATTACTTTAGAATGAAATCAATCTTTTTTTCTCAGGGGTTGTCGAATTTCAGACGATACATACATTTTGGCACGGTGGTTTCAACATCACTGTAAAAATCGGACGTTCGGTATTGATATTTTTTTCTTCATTTGGGATATTTTTGCAAGAAGGGCCTCGTTAGCGCAGTAGGTAGCGCGTCAGTCTCATAATCTGAAGGTCGTGAGTTCGATCCTCACACGGGGCAGCAAACCTTTCAAAAAGACAGTGTTGGCTGAAGATGAATTAACTATTCTTTTGGACTTTCACACAATACATACTTTTGTCAAGGTGGATACCACATCGTAAGGTCCATATCAATATGTATAACTTTAGAATGAAATCAATCTTTTTTTCTCAGGGGTTGTCGAATTTCAGACGATACATACATTTTGGCACGGTGGTTTCAACATCACTGTAAAAATCTGACGTTCGGAATCGATATTTTTTTCTTCATTTTGGATATTTTTGCAAGAAGGGCCTCGTTAGCGCAGTAGGTAGCGCGTCAGTCTCATAATCTGAAGGTCGTGAGTTCGATCCTCACACGGGGCAGCAAACCTTTCAAAAAGACAGTGTTGGCTGAAGTGAAAATGAATTCACTGTCGTTTTGGACTTTCACACAATACATACTTTTGTCAAGGTGGATACCACATCGTAAGGTCCATATCGATATGTATAACTTTAGAATGAAATCAATCTTTTTTTCTCAGGGGTTGTCGAATTTCAGACGATACATACATTTTGGCACGGTGGTTTCAACATCACTGTAAAAATCTGACGTTCGGTATTGATATTTTTTTCCTACATTTAGGGTATTTTTCAAAGAAGGGCCTCGTTAGCGCAGTAGGTAGCGCGTCAGTCTCATAATCTGAAGGTCGTGAGTTCGATCCTCACACGGGGCAGCAAACCTTTCAAAAAGACAGTGTTGGCTGAAAATGAATTCACTGTTGTTTTGGACTTTCACACAATACATACTTTTGTCAAGGTGGATACCACATCGTAAGGTCCATATCGATATGTATTACTTTAGAATGAAATCAATCTTTTTTTCTCAGGGGTTGTCGAATTTCAGACCATACATACATTTTGGCACGGTGGTTTCAACATCACTGTAAAAATCTGAAGTTCGGTATCGATATTTTTTTTTTCTTTTTGGATATTTTTGCAAGAAGGGCCTCGTTAGCGCAGTAGGTAGCGCGTCAGTCTCATAATATGAAGGTCGTGAGTTCGATCCTCACACGGGGCAGCAAACCTTTCAAAAAGACAGTGTTGGCTGAAAATTAATTCACTGTCGTTTTGGACTTTCACACAATACATACTTTTGTCAAGGTGGATACCACATCGTAAGGTCCATATCGATATGTATTACTTTAGAATGAAATCAATCTTTTTTTCTCAGGGTTTGTCGAATTTCAGACGATACATACATTTTGGCACGGTGGTTTCAACATCACTGTAAAAATCGGACATTCGGTATCGATATTTTTTTCTTCATTTGGGATATTTTTGCAAGAAGGGCCTCGTTAGCGCAGTAGGTAGCGCGTCAGTCTCATAATCTGAAGGTCGTGAGTTCGATCCTCACACGGGGCAGCAAACCTTTCAAAAAGACAGTGTTGGCTGAAAAGTAATTCACTGTTGTTTTAGACTTTCACACAATACACACTTTTGTCAAGGTGGATACCACATCGTAAGGTCCATATCGATATGTATTACTTTAGAATGAAATAAATATATTTTTCTCAGGGGTTGTCGAATTTCAGACGATACATACATTTTGGCACGGTGGTTTCAACATCACTGTAAAAATCTGACATTCGGTATCGATATTTTTTTCTTCATTTTGGATATTTTTGCAAGAAGGGCCTCGTTAGCGCAGTAGGTAGCGCGTCAGTCTCATAATCTGGAGGTCGTGAGTTCGATCCTCACACGGGGCAGCAAACCTTTCAAAAAGACAGTGTTGGCTGAAGTGAAAATGAATTCACTGTTGTTTTGGACTTTCACACAATACACACTTTTGTCAAGGTGGATACCACATCGTAAGGTCCATATCGATATGTATTACTTTAGAATGAAATAAATCTTTTTTTCTCAGGGGTTGTAGAATTTCAGACCATACATACATTTTGGCACGGTGGTTTCAACATCACTGTCAAAATCTGAAGTTTGGTATCAATATATTTTTTTTTTCTTTTTGGAATTTTTGCAAGAAGGGCCTCGTTAGCGCAGTAGGTAGCGCGTCAGTCTCATAATCTGAAGGTCGTGAGTTCGATCCTCACACGGGGCAGCAAACCTTTCAAAAAGACAGTGTTGGCTGAAAAGGAATTCACTGTGTTTTTGGTCTTTCACACAATACATACTTTTGTCAAGGTGGATACCACATCGTAAGGCCCATATCGATATGTATTACTTTAGAATGAAATCAATCTTTTTGTCTCAGGGGTTGTAGAATTTCAGACGATACATACATTTTGGCACGGTGGTTTCAACATCACTGTAAAAATCTGAAGTTCGGTATCGATATTTTTTTTCCGTCTTTTTGGATATTTTTGCAAGAAGAGCCTCGTTAGCGCAGTAGGTAGCGCGTCAGTCTCATAATCTGAAGGTCGTGAGTTCGATCCTCACACGGGGCAGCAAACCTTTCAAAAAGACAGTGTTGGCTGAAGATGAAGTGAAAATGAATTCACTGTCGTTTTGGACTTTCACACAATACATACTTTTGTCAAGGTGGATACCACATCGTAAGGTCCATATCGATATGTATTACTTTAGAATGAAATCAATCTTTTTTTCTCAGGGGTTGTCGAATTTCAGACGATACATACATTTTGGCACGGTGGTTTCAACATCACTGTAAAAATCTGAAGTTCGGTATCGATATTTTTTTTCTTCTTTTTGGATATTTTTGCAAGAAGGGCCTCGTTAGCGCAGTAGGTAGCGCGTCAGTCTCATAATCTGAAGGTCGTGAGTTCGATCCTCACACGGGGCAGCAAACCTTTCAAAAAGACAGTGTTGGCTGAAGATGAAGTGAAAATGAATTCACTGTTGTTTTGGACTTTCACACAATACACACTTTTGTCAAGGTGGATACCACATCTTAAGGGCCATATCGATATGTATTACTTTAGAATGAAATCAATCTTTTTTTCTCAGGGGTTGTCGAATTTCAGACCATACATACATTTTGGCACGGTGGTTTCAACATCACTGTAAAAATCTGAAGTTTGGTATCAATATTTTTTTCTTCTTTTGGATATTTTTGCAAGAAGGGCCTCGTTAGCGCAGTAGGTAGCGCGTCAGTCTCATAATCTGAAGGTCGTGAGTTCGATCCTCACACGGGGCAGCAAACCTTTCAAAAAGACAGTGTTGGCTGAAAATGAATTCACTGTGGTTTTGGACTTTCACACAATACATACTTTTGTCAAGGTGGATACCACATCGTAAGGTCCATATCGATATGTATTACTTTAGAATGAAATCAATCTTTTTTTCTCAGGGGTTGTAGAATTTCAGACCATACATACATTTTGGCACGGTTGTTTCAACATCTCTCTAAAAATCTGAAGTTCGGGAATCGATATTTTTTTCTTCATTTTGGATATTTTTGCAAGAAGGGCCTCGTTAGCGCAGTAGGTAGCGCGTCAGTCTCATAATCTGAAGGTCGTGAGTTCGATCCTCACACGGGGCAGCAAACCTTTCAAAAAGACAGTGTTGGCTGAAGATGAAGTGAAAAGGAATTCACTTTCACACAATACATACTTTTGTCAAGGTGGATACCACATCGTAAGGTCCATATCGATATGTATTACTTTAGAATGAAATCAATCTTTTTTCTCAGGGGTTGTCGAATTTCAGACGATACATACATTTTGGCACGATGGTTTCAACATCACTGTAAAAATCTGAAGTTCGGTATCGATATTTTTTCTTCTTCTTTTTGGATATTTTTACAAGAAGGGCCTCGTTAGCGCAGTAGGTAGCGCGTCAGTCTCATAATCTGAAGGTCGTGAGTTCGATCCTCACATGGGGCAGCAAACCTTTCAAAAAGACAATGTTGGCTGAAAAGGAATTCACTGTCATTTTGGACTTTCACACAATACATACTTTTGTCAAGGTGGATACCACATCGTAAGGTCCATATCGATATGTATTACTTTAGAATGAAACAATATTTTTTTCTCAGGGGTTGTCGAATTTCAGACGATACATACATTTTGGCACGGTGGTTTCAACATCACTGTAAAAATCTGAAGTTTGGTATCAATATATATTTTTTTCTTTTGGGGAAATTTTCAAGAAGGGCCTCGTTAGCGCAGTAGGTAGAGCGTCAGTCTCATAATCTGAAGGTCGTGAGTTCGATCCTCACACAGGGCAGCAAACCTTTCAAAAAGACAGTGTTGGCTGAAAATGAATTCACTGTTGTTTGAACTTTCACACAATACAAACTTTTGTCAAGGTGGATACCACATCTTAAGGGCCATATCGATATGTATTACTTTAGAATGAAATCAATCTTTTTTTCTCAGGGGTTGTCGAATTTCAGACCATACATACATTTTGGCACGGTGGTTTCAACATCACTGTAAAAATCTGAAGTTCGGTATCGATATTTTTTTTCTTCTTTTTGGATATTTTTGCAAGAAGGGCCTCGTTAGCGCAGTAGGTAGCGCGTCAGTCTCATAATCTGAAGGTCGTGAGTTCGATCCTCACACGGGGCAGCAAACCTTTCAAAAAGACAGTGTTGGCTGAAAAAGTGAAAATGAATTCACTGTTGTTTTGGACTTTCACACAATACATACTTTTGTCAAGGTGGATACCACATCGTAAGGTCCATATCGATATGTATTACTTTAGAATGAAATCAATCTTTTTTTCTCAGGGGTTGTCGAATTTCAGACGATACATACATTTTGGCACGGTGGTTTCAACATCACTGTCAAAATCTGAAGTTTGGTATCAATATATTTTTTTCTTTTGGGGAATTTTTGCAAGAAGGGCCTCGTTAGCGCAGTAGGTAGCGCGTCAGTCTCATAATCTGAAGGTCGTGAGTTCGATCCTCACACGGGGCAGCAAACCTTTCAAAAAGACAGTGTTGGCTGAAAAGTGGAATTCACTGTCGTTTTGGACTTTCACACAATACATACTTTTGTCAAGGTGGATACCACATCGTAAGGTCCATATCGATATGTATTACTTTAGAATGAAATCAATCTTTTTGTCTCTGGGGTTGTAGAATTTCAGACCATACATACATTTTGGCACGATGGTTTCAACATCACTGTAAAAATCTGAAGTTCGGTATCAATATTTTTTTTCTTCATTTTGGATATTTTTGCAAGAAAGGCCTCGTTAGCGCAGTAGGTAGCGCGTCAGTCTCATAATCTGAAGGTCGTGAGTTCGATCCTCACACGGGGCAGCAAACCTTTCAAAAAGACAGTGTTGGCTGAAAATGAATTCACTGTCGTTTTGGACTTTCACACAATACATACTTTTGTCAAGGTGGATACCACATCTTAAGGTCCATATCGATATGTATTACTTTAGAATGAAATCAATCTTTTTTTCTCAGGGGTTGTCGAATTTCAGACCATACATACATTTTGGCACGGTGGTTTCAACATCACTGTCAAAATCTGACGTTCGGTATCGATATTTTTTTTCCTTTTGGGGAAATTTGCAAGAAGGGCCTCGTTAGCGCAGTAGGTAGCGCGTCAGTCTCATAATCTGAAGGTCGTGAGTTCGATCCTCACACGGGGCAGCAAACCTTTCAAAAATACAGTGTTGGCTGAAGATGAAGTGAAAATGAATTCACTGTTGTTTTGGACTTTCACACAATACAAACTTTTGTCAAGGTGGATACCACATCTTAAGGGCCATATCGATATGTATTACTTTAGAATTAAATCAATCTTTTTTTCTCAGGGGTTGTCGAATTTCAGACGATACAGATATTTTGGCATGGTGGTTTCAACATCACTGTAAAAATCTGACGTTCGGTATCGATATTTTTTTTCTTCATTTTGGATATTTTTGCAAGAATGGCCTCGATAGGGCAGTAGGTAGCGCGTCAGTCTCATAATTTGAAGGTCGTGAGTTCGATCCTCACACGGGGCAGCAAACCTTTCAAAAATACATTGTTGGCTGAAGATGAAGTGAAAATGAATTCACTGTTGTTTTGGACTTTCACACAATACAAACTTTTGTCAAGGTGGATACCACATCTTAAGGGCCATATCGATATGTATTACTTTAGAATTAAATCAATCTTTTTTTCTCAGGGGTTGTCGAATTTCAGACGATACATACATTTTGGCATGGTGGTTTCAACATCACTGTCAAAATCTGAAGTTTGGTATCAATATATTTTTTTTTTTTTGGAATTTTTGCAAGAAGGGCCTCGTTAGCGCAGTAGGTAGCGCGTCAGTCTCATAATCTGAAGGTCGTGAGTTCGATCCTCACACGGGGCAGCAAACCTTTCAAAAAGACAGTGTTGGCTGAAAAGGAATTCACTGTGGTTTTGGACTTTCACACAATACATACTTTTGTCAAGGTGGATACCACATCGTAAGGTCCATATCGATATGTATTACTTTAGAATGAAATCAATCTTTTTTTCTCAGGGGTTGTCGAATTTCAGACCATACATACATTTTGGCACGGTGGTTTCAACATCACTGTAAAAATCTGACGTTCGGGAATCGATATTTTTTTCTTCATTTTGGATATTTTTGCAAGAAGGGCCTCGTTAGCGCAGTAGGTAGCGCGTCAGTCTCATAATCTGAAGGTCGTGAGTTCGATCCTCACACGGGGCAGCAAACCTTTCAAAAAGACAGTGTTGGCTGAAAAGGAATTCACTGTGGTTTTGGACTTTCACACAATACATACTTTTGTCAAGGTGGATACCACATCGTAAGGTCCATATCGATATGTATTACTTTAGAATGAAATCAATCTTTTTTTCTCAGGGGTTGTAGAATTTCAGACCATACATACATTTTGGCACGGTGGTTTCAACATCACTGTAAAAATCTGACGTTCGGTATCGATATTTTTTTCTTCATTTGGGATATTTTTGCAAGAAGGGCCTCGTTAGCGCAGTAGGTAGCGTCAGTCTCATAATCTGAAGGTCGTGAGTTCGATCCTCACACGGGGCAGCAAACCTTTCAAAAAGACAGTGTTGGCTGAAGATGAAGTGAAAATGAATTCACTGTTGTTTTGGACTTTCACACAATACATACTTTTGTCAAGGTGGATACCACATCGTAAGGTCCATATCGATATGTATTACTTTAGAATGAAATCAATCTTTTTTTTCTCAGGGGTTGTCGAATTTCAGACCATACATACATTTTGGCACGGTGGTTTCAACATCACTGTAAAAATCTGAAGTTCGGTATCAATATTTTTTTCTTTTTTGGATATTTTTGCAAGAAGGGCCTCGTTAGCGCAGTAGGTAGCGCGTCAGTCTCATAATCTGAAGGTCGTGAGTTCGATCCTCACACGGGGCAGCAAACCTTTCAAAAAGACAGTGTTGGCTGAAAATGAATTGAAACTGAATTCACTGTTGTTTTGGACTTTCACACAATACATACTTTTGTCAAGGTGGATACCACATCGTAAGGTCCATATCGATATGTATTACTTTAGAATGAAATCAATCTTTTTTTCTCAGGGTTTGTCGAATTTCAGACCATACATAAATTTTGGCACGGTGGTTTCAACATCACTGTAAAAATCTGACGTTCGGTATCGATATTTTTTTCTTCATTTGGGATATTTTTGCAAGAAGGGCCTCGTTAGCGCAGTAGGTAGCGCGTCAGTCTCATAATCTGAAGGTCGTGAGTTCGATCCTCACACGGGGCAGCAAACCTTTCAAAAAGACAGTGTTGGCTGAAGATGAAGTGAAAATGAATTCACTGTTGTTTTGGACTTTCACACAATACATACTTTTGTCAAGGTGGATACCACATCGTAAGGTCCATATCGATATGTATTACTTTAGAATGAAATCAATCTTTTTTTCTCAGGGGTTGTCGAATTTCAGACGATACAGACATTTTGGCACGGTGGTTTCAACATCACTGTAAAAATCTGAAGTTCGGTATCAATATTTTTTTTTTGTCTTTTTGGATATTTTTGCAAGAAGGGCCTCGTTAGCGCAGTAGGTAGCGTGTCAGTCTTATAATCGGAATGTCGTGAGTTCGATCCTCACACGGGGCAGCAAACCTTTCAAAAAGACAGTGTTGGCTGAAATGAAGTGAAAATGAATTCACTGTCGTTTTGGACTTTCACACAATACATACTTTTGTCAAGGTGGATACCACATCGTAAGGTCCATATCGATATGTATTACTTTAGAATGAAATCAATCTTTTTTTCTCAGGGGTTGTCGAATTTCAGACGATACATACATTTTGGCACGGTGGTTTCAACATCACTGTCAAAATCTGAAGTTGGTATCAATATATTTTTTTTCATTTTGGAATTTTTGCAAGAAGGGCCTCGTTAGCGCAGTAGGTAGCGCGTCAGTCTCATAATCTGAAGGTCGTGAGTTCGATCCTCACACGGGGCAGCAAACCTTTCAAAAGACAGTGTTGGCTGAAAAAGTGGAATTCACTGTGTTTTGGACTTTCACACAATACATACTTTTGTCAAGGTGGATACCACATCGTAAGGTCCATATCGATATGTATTACTTTAGAATGAAATCAATCTTTTTTTCTCAGGGGTTGTCGAATTTCAGACCATACATACATTTTGGCACGGTGGTTTCAACATCACTGTAAAAATCTGAAGTTCGGTATCGATATTTTTTTCTTCATTTGGGATATTTTTGCAAGAAGGGCCTCGTTAGCGCAGTAGGTAACGCGTCAGTCTCATAATCTGAAGGTCGTGAGTTCGATCCTCACACGGGGCAGCAAACCTTTCAAAAAGACAGTGTTGGCTGAAAAGGAATTCACTCTCGTTTTGGACTTTCACACAATACATACTTTTGTCAAGGTGGATACCACATCGTAAGGTCCATATCGATATGTATTACTTTAGAATGAAATCAATCTTTTTTTCTCAGGGGTTGTCGAATTTCAGACCATACATACATTTTGGCACGGTTGTTTCAACATCACTGTAAAAATCTGAAGTTCGGGTATCGATATTTTTTTCTTCATTTTGGATATTTTTGCAAGAAGGGCCTCGTTAGCGCAGTAGGTAGCGCGTCAGTCTCATAATCTGAAGGTCGTGAGTTCGATCCTCACACGGGGCAGCAAACCTTTCAAAAAGACAGTGTTGGCTGAAGATGAAGTGAAAATGAATTCACTGTTGTTTTGGACTTTCACACAATACATACTTTTGTCAAGGTGGATACCACATCGTAAGGTCCATATCGATATGTATTACTTTAGAATGAAATCAATCTTTTTTTCTCAGGGGTTGTCGAATTTCAGACGATACATACATTTTGGCACGGTGGTTTCAACATCACTGTAAAAATCTGACGTTCGGTATCGATATTTTTTTCTTCATTTGGGATATTTTTGCAAGAAGGGCCTCGTTAGCGCAGTAGGTAGCGCGTCAGTCTCATAATCTGAAGGTCGTGAGTTCGATCCTCACACGGGGCAGCAAACCTTTCAAAAAGACAGTGTTGGCTGAAAATGAATTCACTGTTGTTTTGGACTTTCACACAATACACACTTTTGTCAAGGTGGATACCACATCGTAAGGTCCATATCGATATGTATTACTTTAGAATGAAATCAATCGTTTTTTCTCAGGGGTTGTCGAATTTCAGACGATACATACATTTTGGCACGGTGGTTTCAACATCACTGTAAAAATCTGAAGTTCGGTATCAATATTTTTTTCTTCTTTTTGGATATTTTTGCAAGAAGGGCCTCGTTAGCGCAGTAGGTAGCGCGTCAGTCTCATAATCTGAAGGTCGTGAGTTCGATCCTCACACGGGGCAGCAAACCTTTCAAAAAGACAGTGTTGGCTGAAGATGAAGTGAAAATGAATTCACTGTCGTTTTGGACTTTCACACAATACATACTTTTGTCAAGGTGGATACCACATCGTAAGGTCCATATCGATATGTATTACTTTAGAATGAAATCAATCTTTTTTTCTCAGGGGTTGTCGAATTTCAGACCATACATACATTTTGGCACGGTGGTTTCAACATCACTGTAAAAATCTGACGTACGGGAATCAATATTTTTTTCTTCATTTTGGATAATTTCGCAAGAAGGGCCTCGTTAGCGCAGTAGGTAGCGCGTCAGTCTCATAATCTGAAGGTCGTGAGTTCGATCCTCACACGGGGCAGCAAACCTTTCAAAAAGACAGTGTTGGCTGAAAATGAATTCACTGTTGTTTGAACTTTCACACAATACAAACTTTTGTCAAGGTGGATACCACATCGTAAGGTCCATATCGATATGTATTACTTTAGAATGAAACAATATTTTTTTCTCAGGGGTTGTCGAATTTCAGACGATACATACATTTTGGCACGATGGTTTCAACATCACTGTAAAAATCTGAAGTTCGGTATCGATATTTTTTCTTCTTCTTTTTGGATATTTTTACAAGAAGGGCCTCGTTAGCGCAGTAGGTAGCGTGTCAGTCTCATTATCTGAAGGTCGTGAGTTCGATCCTCACATGGGGCAGCAAACCTTTCAAAAAGACAGTGTTGGCTGAAGATGAAGTGAAAATGAATTCACTGTTTTGGACTTTCACACAATACATACTTTTGTCAAGGTGGATACCACACATCGTAAGGTCCATATCGATATGTATTACTTTAGAATGAAATCAATCTTTTTTTCTCAGGGGTTGTCGAATTTCAGACCATACATACATTTTGGCACGGTGGTTTCAACATCACTGTAAAAATCTGAAGTTCGGTATCGATATTTTTTTCTTCATTTGGATATTTTTGCAAGAAGAGCCTCATTAGCGCAGTAGGTAGCGAGTCAGTCTCATAATCTGAAGGTCGTGAGTTCGATCCTCACACGGGGCAGCAAACCTTCCAAAAAGACAGTGTTGGCTGAAGATGAAGTGAAAAGGAATTCACTCTTGTTTTGGACTTTCACACAATACATACTTTTGTCAAGGTGGATACCACATCGTAAGGTCCATATCGATATGTATTACTTTAGAATGAAATCAATATTTTTTTCTCAGGGGTTGTCGAATTTCAGACGATACATACATTTTGGCATGGTGGTTTCAACATCACTGTAAAAATCTGAAGTTCGGTATCAATATTTTTTTTTTGTCTTTTTGGATATTTTTGCAAGAATGGCCTCGTTAGCGCAGTAGGTAGCGCGTCAGTCTCATAATCTGAAGGTCGTGAGTTCGATCCTCACATGGGGCAGCAAACCTTTCAAAAAGACAGTGTTGGATGAAAATGAATTCTTTGTCGTTTTGGACTTTCACACAATACATACTTTTGTCAAGGTGGATACCACATCGTAAGGTCCATATCGATATGTATTACTTTAGAATGAAATCAATCTTTTTTTCTCAGGGGTTGTCGAATTTCAGACGATACATACATTTTGGCACGGTGGTTTCAACATCACTGTAAAAATCTGAAGTTCGGGAATCGACATTTTTTTCTTCATTTTGAATATTTTTTCAAGAAAGGCCTCGTTAGCGCAGTAGGTAGCGCGTCAGTCTCATAATCTGAAGGTCGTGAGTTCGATCCTCACACGGGGCAGCAAACCTTTCAAAAAGACAGTGTTGGCTGAAGTGAAAAAGAATTCACTGACCTTTTGGACTTTCACGCAATACATACTTTTGTCAAGGTGGATACCACATCGTAAGGTCCATATCGATATGTATTACTTTAGAATTAAATCAATCTTTTTGTCTCAGGGGTTGTCGAATTTCAGACGATACATACATTTTGGCACGGTGGTTTCAACATCACTGTAAAAATCTGAAGTTCGGTATTGATTTTTTTTTCTTCTTTTTGGATATTTTTTCAAGAAGGGCCTCGTTAGCGCAGTAGGTAGCGCGTCAGTCTCATAATCTGAAGGTCGTGAGTTCGATCCTCACACGGGGCAGCAAACCTTTCAAAAAGACAGTTTTGGCTGAAGATGAAGTGAAAAGGAATTCACTGTGTTTTGGACTTTCACACAATACATACTTTTGTCAAGGTGGATACCACATCGTAAGGTCCATATCGATATGTATTACTTTAGAATGA
Organism: Oncorhynchus keta; assembly: GCF_023373465.1. Classification (NCBI taxonomy): domain Eukaryota; kingdom Metazoa; phylum Chordata; class Actinopteri; order Salmoniformes; family Salmonidae; genus Oncorhynchus; species Oncorhynchus keta. The sequence goes on from NW_026290888.1 coordinate 391,099, forward strand.
AATCAATCTTTTTTTCTCAGGGGTTGTCGAATTTCAGACCATACATACATTTTGGCACGGTGGTTTCACATCACTGTAAAAATCTGAAGTTCGGTATCAATATTTTTTTTCTTCATTTTGGATATTTTTGCAAGAAGGGCCTCGTTAGCGCAGTAGGTAGCGCGTCAGTCTCATAATCTGAAGGTCGTGAGTTCGATCCTCACACGGGGCAGCAAACCTTTCAAAAAGACAGTATTGACTGAAAATAAATTCACTGTTGTTTTGGACTTTCACACAATACACACTTTTGTCAAGGTGGATACCACATCGTAAGGTCCATATCGATATGTATTACTTTAGAATGAAATCAATCTTTTTGTCTCTGGGGTTGTAGAATTTCAGACCATACATACATTTTGGCACGATGGTTTCAACATCACTGTAAAAATCTGAAGTTCGGTATCAATATTTTTTTTCTTCATTTTGGATATTTTTGCAAGAAAGGCCTCGTTAGCGCAGTAGGTAGCGCGTCAGTCTCATAATCTGAAGGTCGTGAGTTCGATCCTCACACGGGGCAGCAAACCTTTCAAAAAGACAGTGTTGGCTGAAGATGAAGTGAAAATGAATTCACTGTCGTTTTGGACTTTCACACAATACATACTTTTGTCAAGATGGATACCACATCGTAAGGTCCATATCGATATGTATAACTTTAGAATGAAATCAATCTTTTTTTCTCAGGGGTTGTCGAATTTCAGACCATACATACATTTTGGCACGGTGGTTTCAACATCACTGTCAAAATCTGAAGGTTGGTATCAATATATTTTTTTTCTTTTGGGAATATTTTTGCAAGAAGGGCCTCGTTAGCGCAGTAGGTAGCGCGTCAGTCTCATAATCTGAAGGTCGTGAGTTCGATCCTCACACGGGGCAGCAAACCTTTCAAAAAGACAGTGTTGGCTGAAAAATGAATTCACTGTCATTTTCGACTTTCACACAATACATACTTTTGTCAAGGTGGATACCACATCGTAAGGTCCATATCGATATGTATTACTTTAGAATGAAATCAATCTTTTTTTCTCAGGGGTTGTCGAATTTCAGACGATACATACATTTTGGCACGGTGGTTTCAACATCACTGTAAAAATCTGAAGTTCGGTATCGATATTTTTTTTTCGTCTTTTTGTATATTTTTGCAAGAAGGGCCTCGTTAGCGCAGTAGGTAGCGCGTCAGTCTCATAATCTGAAGGTCGTGAGTTCGATCCTCACACGGGGCAGCAAACCTTTCAAAAAGACAGTGTTGGCTGAAGATGAAGTGAAAAGGAATTCTCTCTTGTTTTGGACTTTCACACAATACATACTTTTGTCAAGGTGGACACCACATCGTAAGGTCCATATCGATATGTATTACTTTAGAATGAAATCAATCTTTTTTTCTCAGGGGTTGTCGAATTTCAGACCATACATACATTTTGGCACGGTGGTTTCAACATCACTGTAAAAATCTGAAGTTCGGTATCAATATTTTTTTTTCATTTTGGATATTTTTGCAAGAAGGGCCTCGTTAGCGCAGTAGGTAGCGCGTCAGTCTCATAATCTGAAGGTCGTGAGTTCGATCCTCACACGGGGCAGCAAACCTTTCAAAAAGACAGTGTTGGCTGAAGATGAAAATGAATTCACTGTGTTTTGGACTTTCACACAATACATACTTTTGTCAAGGTGGATACCACATCGTAAGGTCCATATCGATATGTATTACTTTAGAATGAAATCAATCTTTTTTTCTCAGGGGTTGTCGAATTTCAGACGATACATACATTTTGGCACGGTGGTTTCAACATCACTGTAAAAATCTGAAGTTGGTATCAATATTTTTTCTTCATTTTGGATATTTTTGCAAGAAGGGCCTCGTTAGCGCAGTAGGTAGCGCGTCAGTCTCATAATCTGAAGGTCGTGAGTTCGATCCTCACACGGGGCAGCAAACCTTTCAAAAAGACAGTGTTGGCTGAAAAGGAATTCACTGTTGTTTTGGACTTTCACACAATACATACTTTTGTCAAGGTGGATACCACATCGTAAGGTCCATATCGATATGTATTACTTTAGAATGAAATCAATCTTTTTTCTCAGGGGTTGTCGAATTTCAGACCATACATACATTTTGGCACGGTGGTTTCAACATCACTGTAAAAATCTGAAGTTCGGTATCGATATTTTTTTTTCTTTTTGGATATTTTTGCAAGAAGGGCCTCGTTAGCGCAGTAGGTAGCGCGTCAGTCTCATAATCTGAAGGTCGTGAGTTCGATCCTCACACGGGGCAGCAAACCTTTCAAAAAGACAGCTTTGGCTGAAGATGAAGTGAAAATGAATTCACTGTAGTTTTGGACTTTCACACAATACATACTTTTGTCAAGGTGGATACCACATCGTAAGGTCCATATCGATATGTATTACTTTAGAATGAAATCAATCTTTTTTTCTCAGGGTTTGTAGAATTTCAGACGATACATACATTTTGGCACGGTGGTTTCAACATCACTGTAAAAATCTGAAGTTCGGTATCAATATTTTTTTCTTCATTTTGATATTTTTGCAAGAAGGGCCTCGTTAGCGCAGTAGGTAGCGCGTCAGTCTCATAATCTGAAGGTCGTGAGTTCGATCCTCACACGGGGCAGCAAACCTTTCAAAAAGACAGTGTTGGCTGAAAATGAATTCACTGTTGTTTTGGACTTTCACGCAATACATACTTTTGTCAAGGTGGATACCACATCGTAAGGTCCATATCGATATGTATTACTTTAGAATGAAATCAATCTTTTTTTCTCAGGGGTTGTCGAATTTCAGACCATACATACATTTTGGCACCGTGGTTTCAACATCACTGTAAAAATCTGACGTTCGGTATCGATATTTTTTCTTCTTCTTTTTGGATATTTTTGCAAGAAGGGCCTCGTTAGCGCAGTAGGTAGCGCGTCAGTCTCATAATCTGAAGGTCGTGAGTTCGATCCTCACACGGGGCAGCAAACCTTTCAAAAAGACAGTGTTGGCTGAAGATGAAGTGAAAATGAATTCACTATCGTTTTGGACTTTCACACAATACATACTTTTGTCAAGGTGGATACCACATCGTAAGGTCCATATCGATATGTATTACTTTAGAATGAAATCAATCTTTTTTTCTCAGGGGTTGTCGAATTTCAGACCATACATACATTTTGGCACGGTGGTTTCAACATCACTGTCAAAATCTGAAGTTCGGTATCAATATTTTTTTTTCGTCTTTTTGGATATTTTTGCAAGAAGGGCCTCGTTAGCGCAGTAGGTAGCGCGTCAGTCTCATAATCGGAATGTCGTGAGTTCGATCCTCACACGGGGCAGCAAACCTTTCAAAAAGACAGTGTTGGCTGAAAAGGAATTCCCTGTTGTTTTGGACTTTCACACAATACATACTTTTGTCAAGGTGGATACCACATCGTAAGGTCCATATCGATATGTATTACTTTAGAATGAAATCAATCTTTTTTTCTCAGGGGTTGTCGAATTTCAGACCATACATACATTTTGGCACGGTGGTTTCAACATCACTGTAAAAATCTGAAGTTCGGTATCGATATTTTTTTTTCGTCTTTTTGGATATTTTTGCAAGAAGGGCCTCGTTAGTGCAGTAGGTAGCATTTCAGTCTCATAATCGGAATGTCGTGAGTTCGATCCTCACACGGGGCAGCAAACCTTTTAAAAAGACAGTGTTGGCTGAAAATGAAAATGAATTCACTGTTGTTTTTGACTTTCACACAATACATACTTTTGTCAAGGTGGATACCACATCGTAAGGTCCATATCGATATGTATTACTTTAGAATGAAATCAATATTTTTTTCTCAGGGGTTGTCGAATTTCAGACCATACATACATTTTGGCACGGTGGTTTCAACATCACTGTCAAAATCTGAAGTTGGTATCGATATTTTTTTTTCTTTTTGGATATTTTTGCAAGAAGGGCCTCGTTAGCGCAGTAGGTAGCGCGTCAGTCTCATAATCTGAAGGTCGTGAGTTCGATCCTCACACGGGGCAGCAAACCTTTTAAAAAGACAGTGTTGGCTGAAAAATGAATTCACTGTTGTTTTGGACTTTCACACAATACATACTTTTGTCAAGGTGGATACCACATCGTAAGGTCCATATCGATATGTATTACTTTAGAATGAAATCAATCTTTTTTTCTCAGGGGTTGTCGAATTTCAGACCATACATACATTTTGGCACGGTGGTTTCAACATCACTGTAAAAATCTGAAGTTCGGTATCAATATTTTTTTTTTCTTTTTGGATATTTTTGCAAGAAGGGCCTCGTTAGCGCAGTAGGTAGCGCGTCAGTCTCATAATCTGAAGGTCGTGAGTTCGATCCTCACACGGGGCAGCAAACCTTTCAAAAAGACAGTGTTGGCTGAAGATGAAGTGAAAATGAATTCACTGTTGTTTTGGACTTTCACACAATACATACTTTTGTCAAGGTGGATACCACATCGTAAGGTCCATATCGATATGTATTACTTTAGAATGAAATCAATCTTTTTTTCTCAGGGGTTGTCGAATTTCAGACGATACATACATTTTGGCACGGTGGTTTCAACATCACTGTCAAAATCTGAAGTTGGTATCAATATATAATTTTTTTCTTTTTGGGGAATTTTTGCAAGAAGGGCCTCGTTAGCGCAGTAGGTAGCGCGTCAGTCTCATAATCTGAAGGTCGTGAGTTCGATCCTCACACGGGGCAGCAAACCTTTCAAAAAGACAGTGTTGGCTGAAAAGGAATTCACTGTGGTTTTGGACTTTCACACAATACATACTTTTGTCAAGGTGGATACCACATCGTAAGGTCCATATCGATATGTATTACTTTAGAATGAAATCAATCTTTTTTTCTCAGGGGTTGTAGAATTTCAGACCATACATACATTTTGGCACGGTTGTTTCAACATCTCTCTAAAAATCTGAAGTTCGGGAATCGATATTTTTTTCTTCATTTTGGATATTTTTGCAAGAAGGCCCTCGTTAGCGCAGTAGGTAGCGCGTCAGTCTCATAATTTGAAGGTCGTGAGTTCTTTCCTCACACGGGGCAGCAAACCTTTCAAAAAGACAGTGTTGGCTGAATATGAAGTGAAAAGGAATTCACTCTCGTTTTGGACTTTCACACAATACACACTTTTGTCAAGGTAGATACCACATCGTAAGGTCCATATCGATATGTATTACTTTAGAATGAAATCAATCTTTTTTTCTCAGGGGTTGTCGAATTTCAGACCATACATACATTTTGGCACGGTGGTTTCAACATCACTGTAAAAATCTGAAGTTCGGTATCGATATTTTTTTCTTCTTTTTGGATATTTTTGCAAGAAGGGCCTCGTTAGCGCAGTAGGTAGCGCGTCAGTCTCATAATCTGAAGGTCGTGAGTTCGATCCTCACACGGGGCAGCAAACCTTTCAAAAAGACAGTGTTGGCTGAAAAGTGAATTCACTGTAGTTTTGGACTTTCACACAATACATACTTTTGTCAAGGTGGATACCACATCGTAAGGTCCATATCGATATGTTTACTTTAGAATGAAATCAATCTTTTTTCTCAGGGGTTGTCGAATTTCAGACCATACATACATTTTGGCACGGTGGTTTCAACATCACTGTAAAAATCTGAAGTTCGGTATCGATATTTTTTTTTTCTTCTTTTTGGATATTTTTGCAAGAAGGGCCTCGTTAGCGCAGTAGGTAGCGCGTCAGTCTCATAATATGAAGGTCGTGAGTTCGATCCTCACACGGGGCAGCAAACCTTTCAAAAAGACAGTGTTGGCTGAAGATGAAGTGAAAATGAATTCACTGTGTTTTGGACTTTCACACAATACATACTTTTGTCAAGGTGGATACCACATCGTAAGGTCCATATCGATATGTATTACTTTAGAATGAAATCAATCTTTTTTTCTCAGGGGTTGTCGAATTTCAGACGATACATACATTTTGGCACGGTGGTTTCAACATCACTGTCAAAATCTGAAGTTTGGTATCAATATATAATTTTTTCTTTTGGGGAAATTTGCAAGAAGGGCCTCGTTAGCGCAGTAGGTAGCGCGTCAGTCTCATAATCTGAAGGTCGTGAGTTCGATCCTCACACGGGGCAGCAAACCTTTCAAAAAGACAGTGTTGGCTGAAAAGGAATTCACTGTCGTTTTGGACTTTCACACAATACATACTTTTGTCAAGGTGGATACCACATCGTAAGGTCCATATCGATATGTATTACTTTAGAATGAAATCAATCTTTTTTTCTCAGGGGTTGTCGAATTTCAGACCATACATACATTTTGGCACGGTGGTTTCAACATCACTGTAAAAATCTGAAGTTCGGTATCAATATTTTTTTCTTCATTTTGGATATTTTTGCAAGAAGGGCCTCGTTAGCGCAGTAGGTAGCGCGTCAGTCTCATAATCTGAAGGTCGTGAGTTCGATCCTCACACGGGGCAGCAAACCTTTCAAAAAGACAGTGTTGGCTGAAGATGAAGTGAAAATGAATTCACTGTCGTTTTGGACTTTCACACAATACATACTTTTGTCAAGGTGGATACCACATCGTAAGGTCCATATCGATATGTATTACTTTAGAATGAAATCAATCTTTTTTTCTCAGGGGTTGTCGAATTTCAGACCATACATACATTTTGGCACGGTGGTTTCAACATCTCTCTAAAAATCTGAAGTTCGGTATCAATATATTTTTTTTTCTTCATTTTGGATATTTTTGCAAGAAGGGCCTCGTTAGTGCAGTAGGTAGCATGTCAGTCTCATAATCGGAATGTCGTGAGTTCGATCCTCACACGGGGCAGCAAACCTTTCAAAAAGACAGTGTTGGCTGAAAATGAATTCACTGTTGTTTTGGACTTTCACACAATACATACTTTTGTCAAGGTGGATACCACATCGTAAGGTCCATATCGATATGTATTACTTTAGAATGAAATCAATCTTTTTTTCTCAGGGGTTGTCGAATTTCAGACGATACATACATTTTGGCACGGTGGTTTCAACATCACTGTAAAAATCTGACGTTCGGGAATCGATATTTTTTTCTTCATTTTGGATATTTTTGCAAGAAGGGCCTCGTTAGCGCAGTAGGTAGCGCGTCAGTCTCATAATCTGAAGGTCGTGAGTTCGATCCTCACACGGGGCAGCAAACCTTTCAAAAAGACAGTGTTGGCTGAAGATGAAGTGAAAATGAATTCACTGTCGTTTTGGACTTTCACACAATACATACTTTTGTCAAGGTGGATACCACATCGTAAGGTCCATATCGATATGTATTACTTTAGAATGAAATCAATCTTTTTTTCTCAGGGGTTGTCGAATTTCAGACGATACATACATTTTGGCACGGTGGTTTCAACATCACTGTAAAAATCTGAAGTTCGGTATCAATATTTTTTTTTCATTTTGGATATTTTTGCAAGAAGGGCCTCGTTAGCGCAGTAGGTAGCGCGTCAGTCTCATAATCTGAAGGTCGTGAGTTCGATCCTCACACGGGGCAGCAAACATTTCAAAAAGACAGTGTTGGCTGAAAAGGAATTCACTCTGGTTTTGGACTTTCACACAATACATACTTTTGTCAAGGTGGATAGCACATCTTAAGGTCCATATCGATATGTATTACTTTAGAATGAAATCAATCTTTTTTTCTCAGGGGTTGTAGAATTTCAGACGATACATACATTTTGGCACGGTGGTTTCAACATCACTGTAAAAATCTGACGTTCGGTATCGATATTTTTTATTCATTTGGGATATTTTTGCAAGAAGGGCCTCGTTAGCGCAGTAGGTAGCGTGTCAGTCTCATAATCTGAAGGTCGTGAGTTCGATCCTCACACGGGGCAGCAAACCTTTCAAAAAGACAGTGTTGGCTGAAGATGAAGTGAAAATGAATTCACTGTCGTTTTGGACTTTCACACAATACATACTTTTGTCAAGGTGGATACCACATCGTAAGGTCCATATCGATATGTATTACTTTAGAATGAAATCAATCTTTTTTTCTCAGGGGTTGTCGAATTTCAGACCATACATACATTTTGGCACGGTGGTTTCAACATCACTGTAAAAATCTGACGTTCGGTATCAATATTTTTTTTCATCATTTAGGATATTTTTGTAAGAAGGGCCTCGTTAGCGCAGTAGGTAGCGCGTCAGTCTCATAATCTGAAGGTCGTGAGTTCGATCCTCACACGGGGCAGCAAACCTTTCAAAAAGACAGTGTTGGCTGAAAAGGAATTCACTGTTGTTTTGGACTTTCACACAATACATACTTTTGTCAAGGTGGATACCACATCGTAAGGTCCATATCGATATGTATTACTTTAGACTGGAATCAATCTTTTTTTCTCAGGGGTTGTCGAATTTCAGACGATAAATACATTTTGGCACGGTGGTTTCAACATCACTGTAAAAATCTGACATTCGGTATCGATATATTTTTCTTCATTTGGGATATTTTGGCAAGAAGGGCCTCGTTAGCGCAGTAGGTAGCGCGTCAGTCTCATAATCTGAAGGTCGTGAGTTCGATCCTCACACGGGGCAGCAAACCTTTCAAAAAGACAGTGTTGGCTGAAAATGAATTCACTGTCATTTTGGACTTTCACACAATACATACTTTTGTCAAGGTGGATACCACATCGTAAGGTCCATATCGATATGTATTACTTTAGAATGAAATCAATCTTTTTTTCTCAGGGGTTGTCGAATTTCAGACCATACATACATTTTGGCACGGTGGTTTCAACATCACTGTAAAAATCTGAAGTTCGGTATCAATATTTTTTTTTCGTCTTTTTGGATATTTTTGCAAGAAGGGCCTCGTTAGCGCAGTAGGTAGCGTGTCAGTCTCATAATCTGAAGGTCGTGAGTTCGATCCTCACACGGGGCAGCAAACCTTTCAAAAAGACAGTGTTGGCTGAAGATGAAGTGAAAATGAATTCACTGTCGTTTTGGACTTTCACACAATACATACTTTTGTCAAGGTGGATACCACATCGTAAGGTCCATATCGATATGTATTACTTTAGAATGAAATCAATCTTTTTTTCTCAGGGGTTGTCGAATTTCAGACGATACATACATTTTGGCACGGTGGTTTCAACATCACTGTCAAAATCTGAAGTTTGGTATCAATATATAATTTTTTCTTTTGGGGAATTTTTGCAAGAAGGGCCTCGTTAGCGCAGTAGGTAGCGCGTCAGTCTCATAATCTGAAGGTCGTGAGTTCGATCCTCACACGGGGCAGCAAACCTTTCAAAAAGACAGTGTTGGCTGAAAATGAATTCACTGTCATTTTGGACTTTCACACAATACATACTTTTGTCAAGGTGGATACCACATCGTAAGGTCCATATCGATATGTATTACTTTAGAATGAAATCAATCTTTTTTTCTCAGGGGTTGTCGAATTTCAGACGATACATACATTTTGGCACGGTGGTTTCAACATCACTGTAAAAATCTGACGTTCGGTATCGATATTTTTTTTTTCATTTGGGATATTTTTGCAAGAAGAGCCTCGTTAGCGCAGTAGGTAGCGCGTCAGTCTCATAATCTGAAGGTCGTGAGTTCGATCCTCACACGGGGCAGCAAACCTTTCAAAAAGACAGTGTTGGCTGAAAAGGAATTCACTGTGTTTTTGGTCTTTCACACAATACATACTTTTGTCAAGGTGGATACCACATCGTAAGGCCCATATCGATATGTATTACTTTAGAATGAAATCAATCTTTTTGTCTCAGGGGTTGTCGAATTTCAGACCATACATACATTTTGGCACGGTGGTTTCAACATCACTGTAAAAATCTGAAGTTCGGTATCGATATTTTTTCTTCTTCTTTTTGGATATTTTTACAAGAAGGGCCTCGTTAGCGCAGTAGGTAGCGCGTCAGTCTCATAATCTGAAGGTCGTGAGTTCGATCCTCACACGGGGCAGCAAACCTTTTAAAAAGACAGTGTTGGCTGAAGGTGAAAATGAATACACTGTCATTTTGGACTTTCACACAATACATACTTTTGTCAAGGTGGATACCACATCGTAAGGTCCATATCGATATGTATTACTTTAGAATGAAATCAATCTTTTTTTCTCAGGGGTTGTCGAATTTCAGACCATACATACATTTTGGCACGGTGGTTTCAACATCACTGTAAAAATCTGACGTACGGGAATCAATATTTTTTTCTTCATTTTGGATATTTTTGTAAGAAGGGCCTCGTTAGCGCAGTAGGTAGCGCGTCAGTCTCATAATCTGAAGGTCGTGAGTTCGATCCTCACACGGGGCAGTAAACCTTTCAAAAAGACAGTGTTGGCTGAAAAGGAATTCACTTTGTTTTTGGTCTTTCACACAATACATACTTTTGTCAAGGTGGATACCACATCGTAAGGCCCATATCGATATGTATTACTTTAGAATGAAATCAATCTTTTTTTCTCAGGGGTTGTCGAATTTCAGACCATACATACATTTTGGCACGGTGGTTTCAACATCACTGTAAAAATCTGAAGTTCGGTATCGATATTTTTTCTTCTTCATTTTGGATATTTTTGCAAGAAGGGCCTCGTTAGCGCAGTAGGTAGCGCGTCAGTCTCATAATCTGAAGGTCGTGAGTTCGATCCTCACACGGGGCAGCAAAGCTTTCAAAAACACAGTGTTGGCTGAAGATGAAGTGAAAATGAATTCACTGTCATTTTCGACTTTCACACAATACATACTTTTGTCAAGGTGGATACCACATCGTAAGGTCCATATCGATATGTATTACTTTAGAATGAAATCAATCTTTTTTTCTCAGGGGTTGTCGAATTTCAGACAATACATACATTTTGGCATGGTGGTTTCAACATCACTGTCAAAATCTGAAGATTGGTATCAATATATAATTTTTTCTTTTGGGGAAATTTGCAAGAAGGGCCTCGTTAGCGCAGTAGGTAGCGCGTCAGTCTCATAATCTGAAGGTCGTGAGTTCGATCCTCACACGGGGCAGCAAACCTTTCAAAAAGACAGTGTTGGCTGAAAAGGAATTCACTGTGGTTTTGGACTTTCACACAATACATACTTTTGTCAAGGTGGATACCACATCGTAAGGTCCATATCGATATGTATTACTTTAGAATGAAATCAATCTTTTTGTCTCTGGGGTTGTAGAATTTCAGACCATACATACATTTTGGCACGATGGTTTCAACATCACTGTAAAAATCTGAAGTTCGGTATCAATATTTTTTTTCTTCATTTTGGATATTTTTGCAAGAAAGGCCTCGTTAGCGCAGTAGGTAGCGCGTCAGTCTCATAATCTGAAGGTCGTGAGTTCGATCCTCACACGGGGCAGCAAACCTTTCAAAAAGACAGTGTTGGCTGAAAATGAATTCACTGTTGTTTTGGACTTTCACACAATACATACTTTTGTCAAGGTGGATACCACATCGTAAGGTCCATATCGATATGTATTACTTTAGAATGAAATCAATCTTTTTTTCTCAGGGGTTGTCGAATTTCAGACCATACATACATTTTGGCACGGTGGTTTCAACATCACTGTTAAAATCTGAAGTTCGGTATCGATATTTTTTTTTTGTCTTTATGGATATTTTTGCAAGAAGGGCCTCGTTAGCGCAGTAGGTAGCGCGTCAGTCTCATAATCTGAAGGTCGTGAGTTCGATCCTCACACGGGGCAGCAAACCTTTCAAAAAGACAGTGTTGGCTGAAAAGGAATTCACTGTTGTTTTGGACTTTCACACAATACACACTTTTGTCAAGGTGGATACCACATCGTAAGGTCCATATCGATATGTATTACTTTAGAATGAAATCAATCTTTTTTTCTCAGGGGTTGTCGAATTTCAGACCATACATACATTTTGGCACGGTGGTTTCAACATCACTGTAAAAATCTGACGTTCGGTATCAATATTTTTTCTTCATTTTGGATATTTTTGCAAGAAGGGCCTCGTTAGCGCAGTAGGTAGCGCGTCAGTCTCATAATCTGGAGGTCGTGAGTTCTATCCTCACACGGGGCAGCAAACCTTTCAAAAAGACAGTGTTGGCTGAAGATGAAGTGAAAAGGAATTCACTCGCCTTTTGGACTTTCACACAATACATACTTTTGTCAAGGTGGATACCACATCGTAAGGTCCATATCGATATGTATTACTTTAGAATGAAATCAATCTTTTTTTCTCAGGGGTTGTAGAATTTCAGACCATACATACATTTTGGCACGGTGGTTTCAACATCTCTCTAAAAATCTGAAGTTCGGGAATCAATATTTTTTTCTTCATTTTGGATATTTTTGCAAGAAGGGCCTCGTTAGCGCAGTAGGTAGCGCGTCAGTCTCATAATCTGAAGGTCGTGAGTTCGATCCTCACACGGGGCAGCAAACCTTTCAAAAATACAGTGTTGCCTGAAAATGAATTCACTGTCGTTTTGGACTTTCACACAATACATACTTTTGTCAAGGTGGATACCACATCGTAAGGTCCATATCGATATGTATTACTTTAGAATGAAATCAATCTTTTTGTCTCAGGGGTTGTCGAATTTCAGACGATACATACATTTTGGCACGGTGGTTTCAACATCACTGTAAAAATCTTACGTTCGGTATCGATATTTATTCCCTTCATTTAGGATATTTTTGTAAGAAGGGCCTCGTTAGCGCAGTAGGTAGCGCGTCAGTCTCATAATCTGAAGGTCGTGAGTTCGATCCTCACACGGGGCAGCAAACCTTTCAAAAAGACAGTGTTGGCTGAAGATGAAGTGAAAAGGAATTCTCTCTTGTTTTGGACTTTCACACAATACATACTTTTGTCAAGGTGGATACCACATCGTAAGGTCCATATCGATATGTATTACTTTAGAATGAAATCAATCTTTTTTTCTCAGGGGTTGTCGAATTTCAGACCATACATACATTTTGGCATGGTGGTTTCAACATCACTGTCAAAATCTGAAGTTTGGTATCAATATATAATTTTTTCTTTTGGGGAAAATCGCAACAAGGGCCTCGTTAGCGCAGTAGGTAGCGCGTCAGTCTCATAATCTGAAGGTCGTGAGTTCGATCCTCACATGGGGCAGCAAACCTTTCAAAAAGACAGTTTTGGCTGAAAATGAATTCACTGTTGTTTGGACTTTCACACAATACAAACTTTTGTCAAGGTGGATACCACATCTTAAGGGCCATATCGATATGTATTACTTTAGAATGAAATCAATCTTTTTTTCTCAGGGGTTGTCGAATTTCAGACCATACATACATTTTGGCACGGTGGTTTCAACATCACTGTAAAAATCTGAAGTTCGGTATCGATATTTTTTTTTCGTCTTTTTGGATATTTTTGCAAGAAGGGCCTCGTTAGTGCAGTAGGTAGCATTTCAGTCTCATAATCGGAATGTCGTGAGTTCGATCCTCACACGGGGCAGCAAACCTTTTAAAAAGACAGTGTTGGCTGAAAATGAAAATGAATTCACTGTTGTTTTTGACTTTCACACAATACATACTTTTGTCAAGGTGGATACCACATCGTAAGGTCCATATCGATATGTATTACTTTAGAATGAAATCAATACTTTTTTCTCAGGGGTTGTCGAATTTCAGACCATACATACATTTTGGCACGGTGGTTTCAACATCACTGTCAAAATCTGACGTTCGGTATCGATATTTTTTTTTCTTCATTTTGGATATTTTTGCAAGAAGGGCCTCGTTAGCGCAGTAGGTAGCGCGTCAGTCTCATAATCTGAAGGTCGTGAGTTCGATCCTCACACGGGGCAGCAAACCTTTCAAAAAGACAGTGTTGGCTGAAGATGAAGTGAAAATGAATTCACTGTCGTTTTGGACTTTCACACAATACATACTTTTGTCAAGGTGGATACCACATCGTAAGGTCCATATCGATATGTATTACTTTAGAATGAAATCAATCTTTTTTTCTCAGGGGTTGTCGAATTTCAGACGATACATACATTTTGGCACGGTGGTTTCAACATCACTGTAAAAATCTGACGTTCGGGAATCGATATTTTTTTCTTCATTTTGGATATTTTTGCAAGAAGGGCCTCGTTAGCGCAGTAGGTAGCGCGTCAGTCTCATAATCTGAAGGTCGTGAGTTCGATCCTCACACGGGGCAGCAAACCTTTCAAAAAGACAGTGTTGGCTGAAAAGGAATTCACTGTTGTTTTGGACTTTCACACAATACATACTTTTGTCAAGGTGGATACCACATCGTAAGGTCCATATCGATATGTATTACTTTAGAATGAAATCAATCTTTTTTTCTCAGGGGTTGTCGAATTTCAGACGATACATACATTTTGGCACGGTGGTTTCAACATCACTGTAAAAATCTGACGTTCGGTATCAATATTTTTTTTCTTCATTTTGGATATTTTTGCAAGAAGGGCCTCGTTAGCGCAGTAGGTAGCGCGTCAGTCTCATAATCTGAAGGTCGTGAGTTCGATCCTCACACGGGGCAGCAAACCTTTCAAAAAGACAGTGTTGGCTGAAGATGAAGTGAAAATGAATTCACTGTCGTTTTGGACTTTCACACAATACATACTTTTGTCAAGATGGATACCACATCGTAAGGTCCATATCGATATGTATAACTTTAGAATGAAATCAATCTTTTTTTCTCAGGGGTTGTCGAATTTCAGACGATACATACATTTTGGCACGGTGGTTTCAACATCACTGTAAAAATCTGAAGTTCGGTATCGATATTTTTTTTTCGTCTTTTTGTATATTTTTGCAAGAAGGGCCTCGTTAGCGCAGTAGGTAGCGCGTCAGTCTCATAATCTGAAGGTCGTGAGTTCGATCCTCACACGGGGCAGCAAACCTTTCAAAAAGACAGTGTTGGCTGAAAATGAATTCACTGTTGTTTTGGACTTTCACACAATACATACTTTTGTCAAGGTGGATACCACATCGTAAGGTCCATATCGATATGTATTACTTTAGAATGAAATCAATCTTTTTTTCTCAGGGGTTGTCGAATTTCAGACCATACATACATTTTGGCACGGTGGTTTCAACATCACTGTAAAAATCTGAAGTTCGGTATCGATATTTTTTCTTCTTCTTTTTGGATATTTTTACAAGAAGGGCCTCGTTAGCGCAGTAGGTAGCGCGTCAGTCTCATAATCTGAATGTCGTGAGTTCGATCCTCACACGGGGCAGCAAAGCTTTCAAAAAGACAGTGTTGGCTGAAAATGAATTCACTGTCATTTTGGACTTTCACACAATACATACTTTTGTCAAGGTGGATACCACATCGTAAGGTCCATATCGATATGTATTACTTTAGAATGAAATCAATCTTTTTTTCTCAGGGGTTGTCGAATTTCAGACCATACATACATTTTGGCACGGTGGTTTCAACATCACTGTCAAAATCTGAAGGTTGGTATCAATATATAATTTTTTCTTTTGGGGATATTTTTGCAAGAAGGGCCTCGTTAGCGCAGTAGGTAGCGCGTCAGTCTCATAATCTGAAGGTCGTGAGTTCGATCCTCACACGGGGCAGCAAACCTTTCAAAAAGACAGTGTTGGCTGAAAAGGAATTCACTGTGGTTTTGGACTTTCACACAATACATACTTTTGTCAAGGTGGATACCAGATCGTAACGTCCATATCAATATGTATTACTTTAGAATGAAATCAATCTTTTTGTCTCTGGGGTTGTAGAATTTCAGACCATACATACATTTTAGCACGGTGGTTTCAACATCACTGTAAAAATCTGAAGTTCGGTATCGATATTTTTTTTTCGTCTTTTTTGATATTTTTGCAAGAAGGGCCTCGTTAGCGCAGTAGGTAGCGCGTCAGTCTCATAATCTGAAGGTCGTGAGTTCGATCCTCACACGGGGCAGCAAACCTTTCAAAAAGACAGTGTTGGCTGAAGATGAAGTGAAAATGAATTCACTGTCGTTTTGGACTTTCACACAATACATACTTTTGTCAAGGTGGATACCACATCGTAAGGTCCATATCGATATGTATTACTTTAGAATGAAATCAATCTTTTTTTCTCAGGGGTTGTCGAATTTCAGACGATACATACATTTTGGCACGGTGGTTTCAACATCACTGTAAAAATCTGACGTTCGGTATCGATATTTTTTTCTTCATTTTGGATATTTTTGCAAGAAGGGCCTCGTTAGCGCAGTAGGTAGCGCGTCAGTCTCATAATCTGAAGGTCGTGAGTTCGATCCTCACACGGGGCAGCAAACCTTTCAAAAAGACAGTGTTGGCTGAAAAGGAATTCACTGTGGTTTTGGACTTTCACACAATACATACTTTTGTCAAGGTGGATACCACATCGTAAGGTCCATATCGATATGTATTACTTTAGAATGAAATCAATCTTTTTGTCTCAGGGGTTGTAGAATTTCAGACGATACATACATTTTGGCACGGTGGTTTCAACATCACTGTAAAAATCTGAAGTTCGGTATCAATATTTTTTTTTCTTTTTTGGATATTTTTGCAAGAAAGGCCTCGTTAGCGCAGTAGGTAGCGCGTCAGTCTCATAATCTGAAGGTCGTGAGTTCGATCCTCACACGGGGCAGCAAACCTTTCAAAAAGACAGTGTTGGCTGAAGATGAAGTGAAAATGAATTCACTGTCGTTTTGGACTTTCACACAATACATACTTTTGTCAAGATGGATACCACATCGTAAGGTCCATATCGATATGTATAACTTTAGAATGAAATCAATCTTTTTTTCTCAGGGGTTGTCGAATTTCAGACCATACATACATTTTGGCACGGTGGTTTCAACATCACTGTAAAAATCTGACGTTCGGTATCGATATTTTTTTCTTCATTTGGGATATTTTTGCAAGAAGGGCCTCGTTAGCGCAGTAGGTAGCGCGTCAGTCTCATAATCTGAAGGTCGTGAGTTCGATCCTCACACGGGGCAGCAAACCTTTCAAAAACACAGTGTTGGCTGAAGATGAAGTGAAAATGAATTCACTGTTGTTTTGGACTTTCACACAATACACACTTTTGTGAAGGTGGATACCACATCGTAAGGTCCATATCGATATGTATTACTTTAGAATGAAATCAATCTTTTTTTCTCAGGGGTTGTCGAATTTCAGACCATACATACATTTTGGCACGGTGGTTTCAACATCACTGTAAAAATCTGACGTTCGGTATCGATATTTTTTTCTTCATTTGGGATATTTTTGAAAGAAGGGCCTCGTTAGCGCAGTAGGTAGCGCGTCAGTCTCATAATCTGAAGGTCGTGAGTTCGATCCTCACACGGGGCAGCAAACCTTTCAAAAAGACAGTGTTGGCTGAAGATGAAGTGAAAATGAATTCACTGTCGTTTTGGACTTTCACACAATACATACTTTTGTCAAGGTGGATACCACATCGTAAGGTCCATATCGATATGTATTACTTTAGAATGAAATCAATCTTTTTTTCTCAGGGGTTGTCGAATTTCAGACCATACATACATTTTGGCACGGTGGTTTCAACATCACTGTAAAAATCTGAAGTTCGGTATCAATATTTTTTTCTTCTTTTGGATATTTTTTGCAAGAAGGGCCTCGTTAGCGCAGTAGGTAGCGCGTCAGTCTCATAATCTGAAGGTCGTGAGTTCGATCCTCACACGGGGCAGCAAACCTTTCAAAAAGACAGTGTTGGCTGAAAAGGAATTCACTGTTGTTTTGGACTTTCACACAATACATACTTTTGTCAAGGTGGATACCACATCGTAAGGTCCATATCGATATGTATTACTTTAGAATGAAATCAATCTTTTTTCTCAGGGGTTGTCGAATTTCAGACGATACATACATTTTGGCACGGTGGTTTCAACATCACTGTAAAAATCTGACGTTCGGTATCAATATTTTTTTCCTTCATTTTGGATATTTTTGCAAGAAGGGCCTCGTTAGCGCAGTAGGTAGCGCGTCAGTCTCATAATCTGAAGGTCGTGAGTTCGATCCTCACATGGGGCAGCAAACCTTTCAAAAAGACAGTGTTGGCTGAAAAGGAATTCACTGTGGTTTTGGACTTTCACACAATACATACTTTTGTCAAGGTGGCTACCACATCGTAAGGTCCATATCGATATGTATTACTTTAGAATGAAATCAATCTTTTTTTCTCAGGGGTTGTCGAATTTCAGACCATACATACATTTTGGCACGGTGGTTTCAACATCACTGTAAAAATCTGAAGTTCGGTATCAATATTTTTTTTCGTCTTTTTGGATATTTTTGCAAGAAGGGCCTCGTTAGCGCAGTAGGTAGCGTGTCAGTCTCATAATCGGAATGTCGTGAGTTCGATCCTCACACGGGGCAGCAAACCTTTCAAAAAGACAGTGTTGGCTGAAAATGAAGTGAAAATGAATTCACTGTTGTTTTGGACTTTCACACAATACATACTTTTGTCAAGGTGGATACCACATCGTAAGGTCCATATCGATATGTGTATTACTTTAGAATGAAATCAATCTTTTTTTCTCAGGGGTTGTCGAATTTCAGACGATACATACATTTTGGCACGGTGGTTTCAACATCACTGTAAAAATCTGAAGTTCGGTATCAATATTTTTTCTTCATTTTGGATATTTTTCAAGAAGGGCCTCGTTAGCGCAGTAGGTAGCGCGTCAGTCTCATAATCTGAAGGTCGTGAGTTCGATCCTCACACGGGGCAGCAAACCTTTCAAAAAGACAGTGTTGGCTGAAAAGGAATTCACTGTGGTTTTGGACTTTCACACAATACATACTTTTGTCAAGGTGGATACCACATCGTAAGGTCCATATCGATATGTATTACTTTAGAATGAAATCAATCTTTTTTCTCAGGGGTTGTCGAATTTCAGACCATACATACATTTTGGCACGGTGGTTTCAACATCACTGTAAAAATCTGAAGTTCGGTATCAATATTTTTTTTTCGTCTTTTTGGATATTTTTGCAAGAAGGGCCTCGTTAGCGCAGTAGGTAGCGTGTCAGTCTCATAATCGGAATGTCGTGAGTTCGATCCTCACACGGGGCAGCAAACCTTTCAAAAAGACAGTGTTGGCTGAAAATGAAAATGAATTCTTTGTCGTTTTGGACTTTCACACAATACATACTTTTGTCAAGGTGGATACCACATCGTAAGGTCCATATCGATATGTATTACTTTAGAATGAAATCAATCTTTTTTTCTCAGGGGTTGTCGAATTTCAGACGATACATACATTTTGGCACGGTGGTTTCAACATCACTGTCAAAATCTGAAGATTGGTATCAATATATAATTTTTTCTCTTGGGGAAATTTGCAAGAAGGGCCTCGTTAGCGCAGTAGGTAGCGCGTCAGTCTCATAATCTGAAGGTCGTGAGTTCGATCCTCACACGGGGCAGCAAACCTTTCAAAAAGACAGTGTTGGCTGAAAAGGAATTCACTGTGGTTTTGGACTTTCACACAATACATACTTTTGTCAAGGTGGATACCACATCGTAAGGGCCATATCGATATGTATTACTTTAGAATGAAATCAATCTTTTTTTCTCAGGGGTTGTCGAATTTCAGACCATACATACATTTTGGCACGGTGGTTTCAACATCACTGTAAAAATCTGAAGTTCGGTATCGATATTTTTTTTCTTCTTTTTGGATATTTTTGCAAGAAGGGCCTCGTTAGCGCAGTAGGTAGCGCGTCAGTCTCATAATCTGAAGGTCGTGAGTTCGATCCTCACACGGGGCAGCAAACCTTTCAAAAAGACAGTGTTGGCTGAAAAGGAATTCACTGTTGTTTTGGACTTTCACACAATACACACTTTTGTCAAGGTGGATACCACATCTTAAGGGCCATATCGATATGTATTACTTTAGAATGAAATCAATCTTTTTTTCTCAGGGGTTGTAGAATTTCAGACGATACAGACATTTTGGCACGGTGGTTTCAAGATCACTGTAAAAATCTGAAGTTCGGTATCAATATTTTTTTCTTCATTTTGGATATTTTTGCAAGAAGGGCCTCGTTAGCGCAGTAGGTAGCGCGTCAGTCTCATAATCTGAAGGTCGTGAGTTCGATCCTCACACGGGGCAGCAAACCTTTCAAAAAGACAGTGTTGGCTGAAAAATGAATTCACTGTTGTTTTGGACTTTCACACAATACATACTTTTGTCAAGGTGGATACCACATCGTAAGGTCCATATCGATATGTATTACTTTAGAATGAAATCAATCTTTTTTTTTCTCAGGGGTTGTCGAATTTCAGACGATACATACATTTTGGCACGGTGGTTTCAACATCACTGTAAAAATCTGAAGTTCGGTATCGATATTTTTTTTCTTCTTTTTGGATATTTTTGCAAGAAGGGCCTCGTTAGCGCAGTAGGTAGCGCGTCAGTCTCATAATCTGAAGGTCGTGAGTTCGATCCTCACACGGGGCAGCAAACCTTTCAAAAAGACAGTGTTGGGTGAACATGAACTCACTGTCGTTTTGGACTTTCACACAATACATACTTTTGTCAAGGTGGATACCACATCGTAAGGTCCATATCGATATGTATTACTTCAGAAAGAAATCAATATTTTTTTCTCAGGGGTTGTCGAATTTCAGACAATACATACATTTTGGCACGGTGGTTTCAACATCACTGTAAAAATCTGACGTTCGGTATCAATATTTTTTTCCTTCATTTTTGACATTTTTGCAAGAAGGGCCTCGTTAGCGCAGTCGGTAGCGTGTCAGTCTCATAATCTGAAGGTCGTGAGTTCGATCCTCACACGGGGCAGCAAAGCTTTCAAAAAGACAGTGTTGGCTGAAAATGAATTCACTGTCATTTTGGACTTTCACACAATACATACTTTTGTCAAGGTGGATACCACATCGTAAGGTCCATATCGATATGTATTACTTTAGAATGAAATCAATCTTTTTTTCTCAGGGGTTGTCGAATTTCAGACAATACATACATTTTGGCACGGTGGTTTCAACATCACTGTAAAAATCTGACGTTCGGTATCGATATTTTTTTTCGTCATTTTGGATATTTTTGCAAGAAGGGCCTCGTTAGCGCAGTAGGTAGCGCGTCAGTCTCATAATCTGAAGGTCGTGAGTTCGATCCTCACACGGGGCAGCAAACCTTTCAAAAAGACAGTGTTGGCTGAAGATGAAGTGAAAAGGAATTCACTCTCGTTTTGGACTTTCACACAATACATACTTTTGTCAAGGTGGATACCACATCGTAAGGTCCATATCGATATGTATTACTTTAGAATGAAATCAATCTTTTTTTCTCAGGGGTTGTAGAATTTCAGACCATACATACATTTTGGCACGGTGGTTTCAACATCACTGTAAAAATCTGACGTTCGGTATCAATATTTTTTTTCATCATTTAGGATATTTTTGCAAGAAAGGGCCTCGTTAGCGCAGTAGGTAGCGCGTCAGTCTCATAATCTGAAGGTCGTGAGTTCGTTCCTCACACGGGGCAGCAAACCTTTCAAAAAGACAGTGTTGGCTGAAAAGGAATTCCCTGTTGTTTTGGACTTTCACACAATACATACTTTTGTCAAGGTGGATACCACATCGTAAGGTCCATATCGATATGTATTACTTTAGAATGAAATCAATCTTTTTTTCTCAGGGTTTGTAGAATTTCAGACGATACAGACATTTTGGC
This sequence comes from Oncorhynchus keta, assembly GCF_023373465.1. Taxonomy (NCBI): domain Eukaryota; kingdom Metazoa; phylum Chordata; class Actinopteri; order Salmoniformes; family Salmonidae; genus Oncorhynchus; species Oncorhynchus keta. The sequence continues at coordinate 412,802 of NW_026290888.1, forward strand.
ACGGTGGTTTCAACATCACTGTAAAAATCTGAAGTTCGGTATCGATATTTTTTCTTCTTCTTTTTGGATATTTTTACAAGAAGGGCCTCGTTAGCGCAGTAGGTAGCGCGTCAGTCTCATAATCTGAAGGTCGTGAGTTCGATCCTCACATGGGGCAGCAAACCTTTCAAAAAGACAGTGTTGGCTGAAGATGAAAAGGAATTCACTCTGGTTTTGGACTTTCACACAATACATACTTTTGTCAAGGTGGATAGCACATCTTAAGGTCCATATCGATATGTATTACTTTAGAATGAAATCAATCTTTTTTTCTCAGGGGTTGTAGAATTTCAGACGATACATACATTTTGGCACGGTGGTTTCAACATCACTGTAAAAATCTGACGTTCGGGAATCGATATTTTTTTCTTCATTTTGGATATTTTTGCAAGAAGGCCTCGTTAGCGCAGTAGGTAGCGCGTCAGTCTCATAATCTGAAGGTCGTGAGTTCGATCCTCACACGGGGCAGCAAACCTTTCAAAAAGACAGTATTGACTGAAAATAAATTCACTGTTGTTTTGGACTTTCACACAATACACACTTTTGTCAAGGTGGATACCACATCGTAAGGTCCATATCGATATGTATTACTTTAGAATGAAATCAATCTTTTTTTCTCAGGGGTTGTCGAATTTCAGACGATACATACATTTTGGCACGGTGGTTTCAACATCACTGTCAAAATCTGAAGTTTGGTATCAGTATTTATTTTTGTGTCACAGGAACAACAATACGGATAAATAAATTATCTGTTTATTTGTAGAAAAAAAAGGCACAAATTATTAACATTCAGATAAACACATTATTATCATTCTTCTTCTTCGTTGAGAGATGTTCACGCACACGCAGTCTGAGTCACACTCCAGTCTGATCCAGGTCCAGTCTGAGTCACACTCCAGTCTGATCCAGGTCCAGTCTGAGTCACACTCCAGTCTGATCCAGGTCCAGTCTGAGTCACACTCCAGTCTGATCCAGGTCCAGTCTGAGTCACACTCCAGTCTGATCCAGGTCCAGTCTGAGTCACACTCCAGTCTGATCCAGGTCCAGTCTGAGTCACACTCCAGTCTGATCCAGGTCCAGTCTGAGTCACACTCCAGTCTGATCCAGGTCCAGTCTGATCCAGGTCCAGTCTGATCCAGGTCCAGTCTGAGTCACACTCCAGTCTGATCCAGGTCCAGTCTGATCCAGGTCCAGTCTGAGTCACACTCCAGTCTGATCCAGGTCCAGTCTGATCCAGTCCAGTCTGATCCAGGTCCAGTCAGTCACACTCCAGTCTGATCCAGGTCCAGTCTGAGTCACACTCCAGTCTGATCCAGGTCCAGTCTGAGTCACACTCCAGTCTGATCCAGGTCCAGTCTGAGTCACACTCCAGTCTGATCCAGGTCCAGTCTGAGTCACACTCCAGTCTGATCCAGGTCCAGTCTGATCCAGGTCCAGTCTGATCCAGGTCCAGTCTGAGTCACACTCCAGTCTGATCCAGGTCCAGTCTGATCCAGGTCCAGTCTGATCCAGGTCCAGTCTGAGTCACACTCCAGTCTGATCCAGGTCCAGTCTGAGTCACACTCCAGTCTGATCCAGGTCCAGTCTGAGTCACACTCCAGTCTGATCCAGGTCCAGTCTGAGTCACACTCCAGTCTGATCCAGGTCCAGTCTGAGTCACACTCCAGTCTGATCCAGGTCCAGTCTGAATCACACTCCAGTCTGATCCAGGTCCAGTCTGAGTCACACTCCAGTCTGATCCAGGTCCAGTCTGAGTCACACTCCAGTCTGATCCAGGTCCAGTCTGAGTCACACTCCAGTCTGATCCAGGTCCAGTCTGAGTCACACTCCAGTCTGATCCAGGTCCAGTCTGAGTCACACTCCAGTCTGATCCAGGTCCAGTCTGAGTCACACTCCAGTCTGATCCAGGTCCAGTCTGAGTCACACTCCAGTCTGATCCAGGTCCAGTCTGAGTCACACTCCAGTCTGATCCAGGTCCAGTCTGAGTCACACTCCAGTCTGATCCAGGTCCAGTCTGAGTCACACTCCAGTCTGATCCAGGTCCAGTCTGAGTCACACTCCAGTCTGATCCAGGTCCAGTCTGAGTCACACTCCAGTCTGATCCAGGTCCAGTCTGAGTCACACTCCAGTCTGATCCAGGTCCAGTCTGAGTCACACTCCAGTCTGATCCAGGTCCAGTCTGAGTCACACTCCAGTCTGATCCAGGTCCAGTCTGAGTCACACTCCAGTCTGATCCAGGTCCAGTCTGAGTCACACTCCAGTCTGATCCAGGTCCAGTCTGAGTCACACTCCAGTCTGATCCAGGTCCAGTCTGAGTCACACTCCAGTCTGATCCAGGTCCAGTCTGAGTCACACTCCAGTCTGATCCAGGTCCAGTCTGAGTCACACTCCAGTCTGATCCAGGTCCAGTCTGAGTCACACTCCAGTCTGATCCAGGTCCAGTCTGAGTCACACTCCAGTCTGATCCAGGTCCAGTCTGAGTCACACTCCAGTCTGATCCAGGTCCAGTCTGAGTCACACTCCAGTCTGATCCAGGTCCAGTCTGAGTCACACTCCAGTCTGATCCAGGTCCAGTCTGCGGCAGTCCGGGATTACAGATAGAGTCCTGGAGACAGACACACACTCCGTCAGTAACACAACAGACACTGCTCTGTTTTCTACTCTCACAGATAGAGTCCTGGAGACAGACACACACTCCGTCAGTAATAGACACTGCTCTGTTTTCTACTCTCACAGATAGAGTCCTGGAGACAGACACACACTCCGTCAGTAATAGACACTGCTCTGTTTTCTACTCTCACAGATAGAGTCCTGGAGACAGACACACACTCCGTCAGTAATAGACACTGCTCTGTTTTCTACTCTCACAGATAGAGTCCTGGAGACAGACACACACTCCGTCAGTAACACAACAGACACTGCTCTGTTTTCTACTCTCACAGATAGAGTCCTGGAGACAGACACACACTCCGTCAGTAACACAACAGACACTGCTCTGTTTTCTACTCTCACAGATAGAGTCCTGGAGACAGACACACACTCCGTCAGTAACACAACAGACACTGCTCTGTTTTCTACTCTCACAGATAGAGTCCTGGAGACAGACACACACTCCGTCAGTAACACAACAGACACTGCTCTGTTTTCTACTCTCACAGATAGAGTCCTGGAGACTGACACACACTCCGTCAGTAATAGACACTGCTCTGTTTTCTACTCTCACAGATAGAGTCCTGGAGACAGACACACACTCCGTCAGTAACACAACAGACACTGCTCTGTTTTCTACTCTCACAGATAGAGTCCTGGAGACAGACACACACTCCGTCAGTAACACAACAGACACTGCTCTGTTTTCTACTCTCACAGATAGAGTCCTGGAGACAGACACACACTCCGTCAGTAACACAACAGACACTGCTCTGTTTTCTACTCTCACAGATAGAGTCCTGGAGACAGACACACACTCCGTCAGTAACACAACAGACACTGCTCTGTTTTCTACTCTCACAGATAGAGTCCTGGAGACAGACACACACTCCGTCAGTAACACAACAGACACTGCTCTGTTTTCTACTCTCACAGATAGAGTCCTGGAGACAGACACACACTCCGTCAGTAACACAACAGACACTGCTCTGTTTTCTACTCTTGTAGAGAAGGGGGGGGGACTCTTGTAGAGAAGGGGGACTCTTGTGGATAAGGGGGGACTCTTGTGGATAAGGGGGACTCTTGTGGAGAAGGGGGACTCTTGTGGAGAAGGGGGGACTCTTGTGGAGAAGGGGGACTCTTGTGGAGAAGGGGGGACTCTTGCGGAGAAGGGGGACTCTTGTAGAGAAGGGGGGGACTCTTGTAGAGAAGGGGGGCTCTTGTAGAGAAGGGGGGCTATTGTAGAGAAGGGGGGACTCTTGTAGAGAAGGGGGGACTCTTGTAGAGAAGGGGGGGACTCTTGTAGAGAAGGGGGACTCTTGTGGAGAAGGGGGACTCTTGCAGAGAAGGGGGGACTCTTGTAGAGAAGGGGGACTCTTGCAGAGAAGGGGGACTCTTGCAGAGAAGGGGGACTCTTGCAGAGAAGGGGGACTCTTGCAGAGAAGGGGGACTCTTGTAGAGAAGGGGGACTCTTGTAGAGAAGGGGGACTCTTGTAGAGAAGGGGGGACTCTTGTAGAGAAGGGGGGACTCTTGTAGAGAAGGGGGGGACTCTTGTAGAGAAGGGGGGACTCTTGTAGAGAAGGGGGGGCTCTTGTAGAGAAGGGGTGGACTCTTGTAGAGAAGGGGTGGACTCTTGTAGAGAAGGGGGGACTCTTGTGGAGAAGGGGGACTCTTGCGGAGAAGGGAGGGACTCTTGTGGAGAAGGGGGACTCTTGCGGAGAAGGGAGGGACTCTTGTAGAGAAGGGGGACTCTTGCGGAGAAGGGAGGGACTCTTGTAGAGAAGGGGGACTCTTGCGGAGAAGGGAGGGACTCTTGCAGAGAAGGGGGACTCTTGTAGAGAAGGGGGACTCTTGTAGAGAAGGGGGACTCTTGTAGAGAAGGGGGGACTCTTGTAGAGAAGGGGGGGACTCTTGTGGAGAAGGGGGACTCTTGCGGAGAAGGGAGGGACTCTTGTGGAGAAGGGGGACTCTTGCGGAGAAGGGGGGACTCTTGTGGAGAAGGGGGACTCTTGCGGAGAAGGGAGGGACTCTTGTAGAGAAGGGGGACTCTTGCGGAGAAGGGAGGGACTCTTGTAGAGAAGGGGGACTCTTGCGGAGAAGGGGGACTCTTGCAGAGGGGGGGGACTCTTGTAGAGAAGGGAGGGACTCTTGTAGAGAAGGGGGGACTCTTGTAGAGAAGGGGGGACTCTTGTAGAGAAGGGGGACTCTTGTAGAGAAGGGGGGACTCTTGTAGAGAAGGGGGGACTCTTGTAGAGAAGGGGGACTCTTGTAGAGAAGGGGGGACTCTTGTAGAGAAGGGGGGACTCTTGTAGAGAAGGGGGGGACTCTTGTAGAGAAGGGGGGACTCTTGTAGAGAAGGAGGGACTCTTGTAGAGAAGGGGGGACTCTTGTAGAGAAGGGGGGGGACTCTTGTAGAGAAGGGGGTGGGACTCTTGTAGAGAAGGGGGACTCTTGTAGAGAAGGGGGGACTCTTGTAGAGAGGGGGAGGGACTCTTGTAGAGAAGGGGGATGGGACTCTTGTAGAGAAGGGGGATGGGACTCTTGTAGAGAAGGGGGACTCTTGTAGAGAAGGGGGGACTCTTGTGGAGAAGGGGGGACTCTTGTAGAGAAGGGGGATGGGACTCTTGTAGAGAAGGGGGATGGGACTCTTGTAGAGAAGGGGGGATGGGACTCTTGTAGAGAAGGGGGGGGACTCTTGTAGAGAAGGGGGATGGGACTCTTGTAGAGAAGGGGGGACTCTTGTGGAGAAGGGGGACTCTTGTGGAGAAGGGGGATGGGACTCTTGTAGAGAAGGGGGATGGGACTCTTGTAGAGAAGGGGGACTCTTGTAGAGAAGGGGGGACTCTTGTGGAGAAGGGGGATGGGACTCTTGTGGAGAAGGGGGGACTCTTGTGGAGAAGGGGGATGGGACTCTTGTGGAGAAGGGGGACTCTTGTAGAGAAGGGGGATGGGACTCTTGTAGAGAAGGGGGACTCTTGTAGAGAAGGGGGGACTCTTGTAGAGAAGGGGGGGGGACTCTTGTAGAGAAGGGGGACTCTTGTGGAGAAGGGGGGACTCTTGTGGAGAAGGGGGACTCTTGTGGAGAAGGGGGGACTCTTGTGGAGAAGGGGGACTCTTGTGGAGAAGGGGGACTCTTGTGGAGAAGGGGGATGGGACTCTTGTAGAGAAGGGGGGACTCTTGTGGAGAAGGGGGATGGGACTCTTGTGGAGAAGGGGGATGGGACTCTTGTAGAGAAGGGGGACTCTTGTGGAGAAGGGGGGACTCTTGTGGAGAAGGGGGGACTCTTGTGGAGAAGGGGGATGGGACTCTTGTAGAGAAGGGGGGGGACTCTTGTGGAGAAGGGGGGGGGACTCTTGTGGAGAAGGGGGGACTCTTGTGGAGAAGGGGGGACTCTTGTGGAGAAGGGGGATGGGACTCTTGTAGAGAAGGGGGGGGACTCTTGTAGAGAAGGGGGGGGACTCTTGTAGAGAAGGGGGACTCTTGTAGAGAAGGGGGGACTCTTGTGGAGAAGGGGGACTCTTGTAGAGAAGGGGGACTCTTGTAGAGAAGGGGGGACTCTTGTGGAGAAGAGGGGGACTCTTGTAGAGAAGGGGGGGACTCTTGTAGAGAAAGGGGGGACTCTTGTAGAGAAGGGGGGACTCTTGTAGAGAAGGGGGACTCTTGTAGAGAAGGGGGGACTCTTGTAGAGAAGGGGGGGGACTCTTGTAGAGAAGGGGGGGGACTCTTGTAGAGAAGGGGGGCGACTCTTGTAGAGAAGGGGGGATGGGACTCTTGTAGAGAAGGGGGGGGACTCTTGTAGAGAAGGGGGGGAGTGTGTTGTGAGACTTACTCTCTGATTAAGTCTGTGAGGTAGTGCCAGAAGGGGTCAGGCCTGGAGACAGAACAATACTGACATGTTACATACTGATATATTACATACTGATATATTACCCCCCTGATATGTTACATACCTAACCCTAACCCTGTTACATACTGATATATTACATACTGATATGTTACCCCCCTGATATATTACATACTGATATGTTACCCCCCTGATATGTTACATACTGATATATTACATACTGATATGTTACACACTGATATATTACATACTGATATGTTACATACTGACATGTTACATACTGATATATTACATACTGATATGTTACCCCCCTGATATATTACATACTGATATGTTACCCCCCTGATATGTTACATACTGATATATTACATACTGATATATTACATACTGATATGTTACATACTGATATGTTACATACTGATATATTACATACTGATATATTACATACTGATATGTTACCCCCTGATATATTATATACTGATATATTACATACTGATATATTACATACTGATATATTACATACTGATATGTTACATACTGATATGTTACATACTGATATGTTACATACTGATATATTACATACTGATATGTTACATACTGATATGTTACATACTGATATGTTACATACTGATATATTACATACTGATATGTTACATACTGATATATTACATACTGATATGTTACATACTGATATGTTACGTACTGATATATTACATACTGATATATTACATACTGATATGTTACATACTGATATGTTACATACTGATATATTACATACTGATATATTACATACTGATATGTTACATACTGATATATTACATACTGATATGTTACACACTGATATATTACATACTGATATGTTACATACTGATATGTTACCCCCCTGATATATTACATACTGATATGTTACCCCCTGATATGTTACATACTGATATGTTACATACTGATATATTACATACTGATATATTACATACTGATATATTACATACTGATATATTACATACTGATATATTACATACTGATATGTTACATACTGATATGTTACATACTGATATATTACATACTGATATATTACATACTGATATATTACATACTGATATATTACATACTGATATATTACATACTGATATATTACATACTGATATATTACATACTGATATATTACATACTGATATGTTACATACTGATATGTTACATACTGATATATTACATACTGATATGTTACATACTGATATGTTACACACTGATATATTACATACTGATATGTTACATACTGATATGTTACATACTGATATATTACATACTGATATATTACATACTGATATATTACATACTGATATGTTACATACTGATATGTTACACACTGATATATTACATACTGATATGTTACATACTGATATGTTACATACTGATATGTTACACACTGATATGTTACATACTGATATATTACATACTGATATATTACATACTGATATGTTACACACTGATATATTACATACTGATATGTTACATACTGATATGTTACATACTGATATGTTACATACTGATATATTACACACTGATATATTACATACTGATATGTTACATACTGATATATTACATACTGATATGTTACATACTGATATATTACATACTGATATGTTACATACTGATATGTTACACACTGATATATTACATACTGATATGTTACATACTGATATATTACATACTGATATATTACATACTGATATATTACATACTGATATGTTACATACTGATATGTTACATACTGATATATTACATACTGATATATTACATACTGATATGTTACATACTGATATATTACATACTGATATGTTACATACTGATATGTTAAATACTGATATATTACATACTGATATGTTACATACTGATATATTACATACTGATATATTACATACTGATATGTTACATACTGATATGTTACATACTGATATATTACATACTGATATGTTACATACTGATATATTACATACTGATATGTTACATACTGATATATTACATACTGATATATTACATACTGATATGTTACATACTGATATGTTACCCCCCTGATATATTACATACTGATATGTTACATACTGATATATTACATACTGATATATTACATACTGATATGTTACATACTGATATGTTACCCCCCTGATATATTACATACTGATATGTTACCCCCCTGATATGTTACATACTGATATATTACATACTGATATGTTACCCCCTGATATGTTACATACTGATATATTACATACTGATATGTTACATACTGATATGTTACATACTGATATGTTACATACTGATATGTTACATACTGATATGTTACACACTGATATATTACATACTGATATGTTACATACTGATATGTTACATACTGATATGTTACACACTGATATGTTACATACTGATATGTTACATACTGATATATTACATACTGATATGTTACATACTGATATGTTACATACTGATATGTTACATACTGATATGTTACATACTGATATATTACATACTGATATATTACATACTGATATGTTACATACTGATATGTTACATACTGATATATTACATACTGATATATTACATACTGATATATTACATACTGATATGTTACATACTGATATGTTACATACTGATATATTACATACTGATATGTTACATACTGATATATTACATACTGATATATTACATACTGATATGTTACATACTGATATGTTACATACTGATATGTTACACACTGATATATTACATACTGATATATTACATACTGATATGTTACATACTGATATGTTACACACTGATATATTACATACTGATATGTTACATACTGATATGTTACATACTGATATGTTACATACTGATATGTTACATACTGATATATTACATACTGATATGTTACATACTGATATGTTACCCCCTGATATATTACATACTGATATATTACATACTGATATGTTACATACTGATATGTTACACACTGATATATTACATACTGATATATTACATACTGATATGTTACATACTGATATGTTACACACTGATATATTACATACTGATATGTTACATACTGATATGTTACATACTGATATGTTACATACTGATATGTTACATACTGATATGTTACATACTGATATGTTACATACTGATATGTTACATACTGATATATTACATACTGATATGTTACATACTGGTATGTTACATACTGATATGTTACCCCCCTGATATGTTACATACTGATATGTTACATACTGATATGTTACATACTGATATATTACATACTGATATGTTACATACTGATATATTACATACTGATATATTACATACTGATATGTTACATACTGGTATGTTACATACTGATATGTTACCCCCCTGATATATTACATACTGATATGTTACCCCCCTGATATGTTACATACTGATATATTACATACTGATATGTTACATACTGATATGTTACATACTGATATATTACATACTGATATGTTACATACTGATATGTTACACACTGATATATTACATACTGATATGTTACATACTGATATATTACATACTGATATATTACATACTGATATGTTACCCCCCTGATATATTACATACTGATATGTTACATACTGATATGTTACATACTGATATGTTACATACTGATATGTTACATACTGATATGTTACACACTGATATATTACATACTGATATGTTACATACTGATATATTACATACTGATATATTACATACTGATATGTTACATACTGATATGTTACATACTGATATGTTACATACTGATATGTTACATACTGATATATTACATACTGATATATTACATACTGATATGTTACCCCCTGATATATTATATACTGATATATTACATACTGATATATTACATACTGATATATTACATACTGATATGTTACATACTGATATGTTACATACTGATATATTACATACTGATATGTTACATACTGATATGTTACATACTGATATGTTACATACTGATATATTACATACTGATATGTTACATACTGATATATTACATACTGATATGTTACATACTGATATGTTACATACTGATATATTACATACTGATATATTACATACTGATATGTTACATACTGATATGTTACATACTGATATATTACATACTGATATGTTACATACTGATATATTACATACTGATATGTTACATACTGATATGTTACCCCACTGATATATTACATACTGATATGTTACATACTGATATATTACATACTGATATGTTACACACTGATATATTACATACTGATATGTTACATACTGATATGTTACCCCCCTGATATATTACATACTGATATGTTACCCCCTGATATGTTACATACTGATATGTTACATACTGATATATTACATACTGATATATTACATACTGATATATTACATACTGATATATTACATACTGATATATTACATACTGATATATTACATACTGATATGTTACATACTGATATGTTACATACTGATATATTACATACTGATATATTACATACTGATATATTACATACTGATATGTTACATACTGATATATTACATACTGATATATTACATACTGATATATTACATACTGATATATTACATACTGATATGTTACATACTGATATGTTACATACTGATATATTACATACTGATATGTTACATACTGATATGTTACACACTGATATATTACATACTGATATGTTACATACTGATATGTTACATACTGATATATTACATACTGATATATTACATACTGATATATTACATACTGATATATTACATACTGATATGTTACATACTGATATATTACATACTGATATATTACATACTGATATGTTACATACTGATATGTTACATACTGATATGCTTACATACTGATATGTTACATACTGATATATTACATACTGATATATTACATACTGATATGTTACACACTGATATATTACATACTGATATGTTACATACTGATATGTTACATACTGATATGTTACATACTGATATATTACATACTGATATGTTACATACTGATATGTTACATACTGATATATTACATACTGATATGTTACATACTGATATATTACATACTGATATGTTACATACTGATATGTTACCGCACTGATATATTACATACTGATATGTTACATACTGATATATTACATACTGATATATTACATACTGATATGTTACATACTGATATATTACATACTGATATATTACATACTGATATGTTACATACTGATATGTTACATACTGATATGTTACATACTGATATATTACACACTGATATATTACATACTGATATGTTACATACTGATATATTACATACTGATATGTTACATACTGATATATTACATACTGATATATTACATACTGATATGTTACATACTGATATGTTACATACTGATATATTACATACTGATATGTTACATACTGATATATTACATACTGATATGTTACATACTGATATATTACATACTGATATATTACATACTGATATGTTACATACTGATATGTTACATACTGATATATTACATACTGATATGTTACATACTGATATATTACATACTGATATATTACATATGATATGTTACATACTGATATGTTACATACTGATATGTTACCCCTGATATATTACATACTGATATGTTACTGATATACTGATATGTTACATACTGATATATTACATACTGATATGTTACATACTGATATGTTACATACTGATATATTACATACTGATATGTTACTGATATACTGATATATTACATACTGATATGTTACATACTGATATATTACACATACTGATATATTACATACTGATATGTTACATACTGATATATTACATACTGATATGTTACATACTGATATGTTACACACTGATATGTTACATACTGATATGTTACATACTGATATATTACATACTGATATATTACATACTGATATGTTACATACTGATATATTACATACTGATATATTACATACTGATATGTTACATACTGATATGTTACATACTGATATGTTACATACTGATATATTACATACTGATATGTTACATACTGATATGTTACATACTGATATGTTACATACTGATATATTACATACTGATATATTACATACTGATATATTACATACTGATATGTTACATACTGATATATTACATACTGATATGTTACATACTGATATGTTACATACTGATATGTTACATACTGATATATTACATACTGATATATTACATACTGATATGTTACATACTGATATATGTTACATACTGATATATTACATACTGATATGTTACATACTGATATATTACATACTGATATGTTACATACTGATATGTTACATACTGATATATTACATACTGATATATTACATACTGATATGTTATTATACTGATATATTACATACTGATATATTACATACTGATATGTTACATACTGATATGTTACATACTGATATATTACATACTGATATATTACATACTGATATGTTACATGATATATTACATACTGATATGTTACACACTGATTACATACTGATATGTTACATACTGATATATTACATACTGATATGTTACCCCCTGATATGTTACATACTGATATATTACATACTGATATGTTACATACTGATATGTTACATACTGATATATTACATACTGATATGTTACATACTGATATATTACATACTGATATATTACATACTGATATGTTACATACTGATATGTTACATACTGATATATTACACACTGATATATTACATACTGATATGTTACATACTGATATATTACATACTGATATATTACATACTGATATGTTACATACTGATATGTTACATACTGATATATTACATACTGATATATTACATACTGATATGTTACATACTGATATATTACATACTGATATGTTACATACTGATATGTTACATACTGATATATTACATACTGATATGTTACATACTGATATATTACATACTGATATATTACATACTGATATGTTACATACTGATATATTACATACTGATATATTACATACTGATATGTTACCCCCTGATATATTACATACTGATATATTACATACTGATATGTTACATACTGATATGTTACATACTGATATATTACATACTGATATTTTACATACTGATATATTACATACTGATATATTACATACTGATATATTACATACTGATATATTACATACTGATATATTACATACTGATATATTACATACTGATATATTACATACTGATATGTTACATACTGATATATTACATACTGATATGTTACATACTGATATGTTACATACTGATATGTTACATACTGATATATTACATACTGATATATTACATACTGATATGTTACATACTGATATGTTACTGATATATTACATACTGATATGTTACCCCTGATATGTTACATACTGATATATTACATACTGATATATTACATACTGATATATTACATACTGATATGTTACATACTGATATATTACATACTGATATATTACATACTGATATGTTACTGATATGTTACTGATATATTACATACTGATATGTTACATACTGATATATTACATACTGATATATTACATACTGATATGTTACATACTGATATATTACATACTGATATGTTACATACTGATATGTTACACACTGATATATTACATACTGATATGTTACATACTGATATATTACATACTGATATGTTACATACTGATATGTTACATACTGATATATTACATACTGATATATTACATACTGATATGTTACATACTGATATGTTACATACTGATATATTACATACTGATATATTACATACTGATATGTTACACACTGATATATATACTGATATGTTACATACTGATATATTACATACTGATATATTACATACTGATATGTTACATACTGATATATTACATACTGATATATTACATACTGATATATTACATACTGATATGTTACATACTGATATATTACATACTGATATATTACATACTGATATGTTACATACTGATATATTACATACTGATATATTACATACTGATATGTTACATACTGATATATTACATACTGATATATTACATACTGATATATTACATACTGATATATTACATACTGATATATTACATACTGATATATTACATACTGATATATTACATACTGATATATTACATACTGATATATTACATACTGATATATTACATACTGATATATTACATACTGATATATTACATACTGATATATTACATACTGATATGTTACATACTGATATGTTACATACTGATATGTTACATACTGATATGTTACATACTGATATATTACATACTGATATATTACATACTGATATGTTACATACTGATATATTACATACTGATATGTTACATACTGATATATTACATACTGATATGTTACATACTGATATGTTACATACTGATATATTACATACTGATATGTTACATACTGATATGTTACATACTGATATATTACATACTGATATGTTACATACTGATATATTACATACTGATATATTACATACTGATATGTTACATACTGATATGTTACATACTGATATATTACATACTGATATGTTACATACTGATATATTACATACTGATATGTTACCCCCCTGATATATTACATACTGATATGTTACATACTGATATGTTACATACTGATATGTTACATACTGATATATTACATACTGATATGTTACCCCCCTGATATGTTACATACTGATATATTTATTACCCCCCTGATATATTACATACTGATATGTTACATACTGATATGTTACATACTGATATATTACATACTGATATGTTACATACTGATATATTACATACTGATATGTTACCCCCCTGATATGTTACATACTGATATATTACATACTGATATGTTACATACTGATATGTTACACACTGATATGTTACACACTGATATATTACATACTGATATGTTACATACTGATATGTTACATACTGATATATTACATACTGATATGTTACATACTGATATATTACATACTGATATGTTACATACTGATATATTACATACTGATATATTACATACTGATATGTTACATACTGATATGTTACATACTGATATATTACATACTGATATGTTACATACTGATATATTACATACTGATATATTACATACTGATATGTTACATACTGATATGTTATACTGATATACTGATATATTACATACTGATATATTACATACTGATATGTTACATACTGATATGTTACATACTGATATATTACATACTGATATGTTACATACTGATATATTACATACTGATATATTACATACTGATATGTTACATACTGATATATTACATACTGATATATTACATACTGATATGTTACCCCCCTGATATGTTACATACTGATATATTACATACTGATATATTACATACTGATATGTTACCCCCCTGATATGTTACATACTGATATATTACATACTGATATGTTACACACTGATATATTACATACTGATATGTTACATACTGATATATTATATACTGATATATTACATACTGATATATTACATACTGATATGTTACATACTGATATATTACATACTGATATATTACATACTGATATATTACATACTGATATATTACATACTGATATATTACATACTGATATATTACATACTGATATGTTACATACTGATATATTACATACTGATATGTTACCCCCCTGATATATTACATACTGATATATTACATACTGATATATTACATACTGATATGTTACATACTGATATGTTACATACTGATATATTACATACTGATATATTACATACTGATATATTACATACTGATATGTTACATACTGATATATTACATACTGATATATTACATACTGATATGTTACCCCCTGATATATTATATACTGATATATTACATACTGATATGTTACATACTGATATGTTACATACTGATATATTACATACTGATATATTACCCCCCTGATATATTACATACTGATATATTACATACTGATATATTACATACTGATATGTTACATACTGATATATTACATACTGATATATTACACACTGATATATTACATACTGATATGTTACATACTGATATGTTACATACTGATATGTTACATAATGATATGTTACCCCCTGATATATTACATACTGATATGTTACATACTGATATGTTACATACTGATATGTTACACACTGATATATTACATACTGATATGTTAC
Organism: Oncorhynchus keta; assembly: GCF_023373465.1. Taxonomy (NCBI): domain Eukaryota; kingdom Metazoa; phylum Chordata; class Actinopteri; order Salmoniformes; family Salmonidae; genus Oncorhynchus; species Oncorhynchus keta. The sequence continues at coordinate 429,563 of NW_026290888.1, forward strand.
CCCCTGATATATTACATACTGATATATTACATACTGATATATTACATACTGATATGTTACCCCCTGATATATTACATACTGATATGTTACATACTGATATATTACATACTGATATATTACATACTGATATGTTACATACTGATATATTACATACTGATATATTACATACTGATATATTACATACTGATATGTTACATACTGATATATTACATACTGATATATTACATACTGATATGTTACATACTGATATGTTACATACTGATATATTACATACTGATATGTTACCCCCCTGATATATTACACACTGATATATTACATACTGATATGTTACATACTGATATGTTACACACTGATATATTACATACTGATATATTACATACTGATATATTACATACTGATATGTTACATACTGATATATTACATACTGATATGTTACACACTGATATATTACATACTGATATATTACATACTGATATGTTACATACTGATATATTACATACTGATATATTACATACTGATATGTTACATACTGATATGTTACACACTGATATATTACATACTGATATATTACATACTGATATATTACATACTGATATGTTACCCCCTGATATATTACATACTGATATGTTACCCCCCTGATATATTACACACTGATATATTACATACTGATATATTACATACTGATATGTTACACCCCTGATATGTTACATACTGATATATTACATACTGATATGTTACATACTGATATGTTACACACTGATATATTACATACTGATATATTACATACTGATATATTACATACTGATATGTTACCACTGATATATTATATACTGATATATTACATACTGATATATTACATACTGATATGTTACCCCCTGATATGTTACATACTGATATATTACATACTGATATGTTACATACTGATATGTTACACACTGATATATTACATACTGATATATTACATACTGATATATTACATACTGATATGTTACATACTGATATATTACATACTGATATATTACATACTGATATGTTACCCCCCTGATATGTTACATACTGATATATTACATACTGATATGTTACATACTGATATGTTACACACTGATATATTACATACTGATATATTACATACTGATATATTACATACTGATATGTTACCCCCTGATATATTATATACTGATATATTACATACTGATATATTACATACTGATATGTTACCCCCCTGATATGTTACATACTGATATATTACATACTGATATGTTACATACTGATATGTTACACACTGATATATTACATACTGATATATTACATACTGATATATTACATACTGATATGTTACATACTGATATATTACATACTGATATATTACATACTGATATGTTACCCCCCTGATATATTACATACTGATATATTACATACTGATATATTACATACTGATATGTTACCCCCTGATATATTACATACTGATATGTTACCCCCTGATATATTACACACTGATATATTACATACTGATATATTACATACTGATATGTTACATACTGATATGTTACCCCCTGATATATTACATACTGATATGTTACATACTGATATGTTACATACTGATATATTACATACTGATATGTTACATACTGATATATTACATACTGATATGTTACCCCCCTGATATGTTACATACTGATATATTACATACTGATATGTTACATACTGATATGTTACACACTGATATGTTACACACTGATATATTACATACTGATATGTTACATACTGATATATTACATACTGATATGTTACATACTGATATGTTACATACTGATATATTACATACTGATATGTTACATACTGATATATTACATACTGATATATTACATACTGATATGTTACATACTGATATATTACATACTGATATATTACATACTGATATGTTACATACTGATATGTTACATACTGATATATTACATACTGATATATTACATACTGATATGTTACACACTGATATATTACATACTGATATGTTACATACTGATATATTACATACTGATATATTACATACTGATATGTTACATACTGATATATTACATACTGATATATTACATACTGATATGTTACCCCCCTGATATGTTACATACTGATATATTACATACTGATATATTACATACTGATATGTTACCCCCCTGATATGTTACATACTGATATATTACATACTGATATGTTACATACTGATATGTTACACACTGATATATTACATACTGATATGTTACATACTGATATATTATATACTGATATATTACATACTGATATATTACATACTGATATGTTACATACTGATATATTACATACTGATATATTACATACTGATATATTACATACTGATATATTACATACTGATATATTACATACTGATATATTACATACTGATATATTACATACTGATATGTTACATACTGATATATTACATACTGATATGTTACCCCCCTGATATATTACATACTGATATATTACATACTGATATATTACATACTGATATGTTACATACTGATATGTTACATACTGATATATTACATACTGATATATTACATACTGATATATTACATACTGATATGTTACATACTGATATATTACATACTGATATATTACATACTGATATGTTACCCCCTGATATATTATATACTGATATATTACATACTGATATGTTACATACTGATATGTTACATACTGATATATTACATACTGATATATTACCCCCCTGATATATTACATACTGATATATTACATACTGATATATTACATACTGATATGTTACATACTGATATATTACATACTGATATATTACACACTGATATATTACATACTGATATGTTACATACTGATATGTTACATACTGATATGTTACATAATGATATGTTACCCCCTGATATATTACATACTGATATGTTACATACTGATATGTTACATACTGATATGTTACACACTGATATATTACATACTGATATGTTACCCCCTGATATATTACATACTGATATGTTACATACTGATATATTACATACTGATATATTACATACTGATATGTTACCCCCTGATATATTACATACTGATATGTTACATACTGATATATTACATACTGATATATTACATACTGATATATTACATACTGATATATTACATACTGATATATTACATACTGATATGTTACATACTGATATATTACATACTGATATATTACATACTGATATGTTACATACTGATATGTTACATACTGATATATTACATACTGATATATTACATACTGATATGTTACCCCCCTGATATATTACACACTGATATATTACATACTGATATGTTACATACTGATATGTTACACACTGATATATTACATACTGATATATTACATACTGATATATTACATACTGATATATTACATACTGATATGTTACATACTGATATATTACATACTGATATATTACATACTGATATATTACATACTGATATGTTACACACTGATATATTACATACTGATATATTACATACTGATATGTTACATACTGATATGTTACACACTGATATATTACATACTGATATATTACATACTGATATATTACATACTGATATGTTACCCCCTGATATATTACATACTGATATGTTACCCCCCTGATATATTACACACTGATATATTACATACTGATATATTACATACTGATATGTTACCCCCCTGATATATTATATACTGATATATTACATACTGATATATTACATACTGATATGTTACCCCCCTGATATGTTACATACTGATATATTACATACTGATATGTTACATACTGATATGTTACACACTGATATATTACATACTGATATATTACATACTGATATATTACATACTGATATGTTACATACTGATATGTTACACACTGATATATTACATACTGATATATTACATACTGATATGTTACATACTGATATGTTACACACTGATATATTACATACTGATATGTTACATACTGATATGTTACATACTGATATGTTACATACTGATATGTTACATACTGATATATTACATACTGATATGTTACCCCCTGATATATTACATACTGATATATTACATACTGATATGTTACATACTGATATGTTACACACTGATATATTACATACTGATATATTACATACTGATATGTTACATACTGATATGTTACCCCTGATATATTATATACTGATATATTACATACTGATATATTACATACTGATATGTTACCCCCTGATATATTACATACTGATATATTACATACTGATATGTTACATACTGATATATTACATACTGATATATTACATACTGATATATTACATACTGATATATTACATACTGATATGTTACATACTGATATATTACATACTGATATATTACATACTGATATATTACATACTGATATATTACATACTGATATATTACATACTGATATATTACATACTGATATGTTACCCCCCTGATATATTACATACTGATATATTACATACTGATATATTACATACTGATATATTACATACTGATATGTTACATACTGATATATTACATACTGATATGTTACCCCCCTGATATATTACATACTGATATATTACATACTGATATATTACATACTGATATATTACATACTGATATATTACATACTGATATATTACATACTGATATATTACATACTGATATATTACATACTGATATATTACATACTGATATGTTACATACTGATATATTACATACTGATATGTTACCCCCCTGATATATTACATACTGATATGTTACATACTGATATATTACATACTGATATATTACATACTGATATATTACATACTGATATATTGTTTAATGACAGAACTCACTGGTCTTTGAGGGAGGAAGAAGGGAAGGAGGAGGGCGACAGCTGGGATCCATCTGCAGAGAAAGAAAACATTCAGCGAGAGACAGACAAACATGTTCATTCAGTGTGTGTGTACATGGGTGTGTGTATGTGTGTGCGTGTGTGTGTGTGTGCATGGGTGTGTGTGTGTGTGTACCACTGTTGTGCAGCTCCACTGCTACCCCTCTGAGGAAGGACTCCAGTCTTCCAGGAGACGAAGACAGGAACCCAACAAGCCACCTCAAGGCCCACACATGACCCTGCACACACAGAGACACACACGTTGGTCTTACACTGAGAGAGAGGAGGACAGAGGAGAGAGAGGAGGACAGAGGAGAGAGAGGAGGAGAGAGGAGAGAGAGGAGGACAGAGGAGAGAGAGGAGAGAGAGGAGGACAGAGGAGAGAGAGGAGGAGAGGAGGACAGAGGAGAGAGAGGACAGAGGAGAGAGCGGAGGACATAGGAGAGAGCGGAGGACAGAGGAGAGAGAGGACAGAGGAGAGAGAGGAGGACAGAGGAGAGAGAGGAGGACAGAGGAGAGAGAGGAGGACAGAGGAGAGAGAGGAGGACAGAGGAGAGAGAGGAGGACAGAGGAGAGAGCGGAGGACAGAGGAGAGAGAGGAGGACAGAGGAGAGAGAGGAGGACAGAGGAGAGAGAGGAGGACAGAGGAGAGAGAGGAGGACAGAGGAGAGAGAGGACAGAGGAGAGAGAGGAGGACAGAGGAGAGAGCGGAGGACAGAGGAGAGAGAGGAGGACAGAGGAGAGAGAGGAGGACAGAGGAGAGAGAGGAGGAGGACAGAGGAGAGAGAGGAGGACAGAGGAGAGAGAGGAGGACAGAGGAGAGAGAGGAGGACAGAGGAGAGAGAGGAGGACAGAGGAGAGAGAGGAGGACAGAGGAGAGAGAGGAGGACAGAGGAGAGAGCGGGGGACAGAGGAGAGAGCGGGGGTCAGAGGAGAGAGCGGGGGTCAGAGGAGAGAGAGGAGGACAGAGGAGAGAGAGGAGGACAGAGGAGAGAGAGGAGGACAGAGGAGAGAGCGGAGGACAGAGGAGAGAGCGGGGGTCAGAGGAGAGGTGTACCTTGTAATAGTTGAGGACGGGTAGAGCGGGGGTCAAAGGTTCGTGGAGGATCCGTAGCGCCAGAGCCTGAGTTACCAACAGCAACAGGGCCTGGTCTGGATACACCTAGATAAACACACACTAGTTACCAACAGCAATCAATTAAATAAATACACATGAATTATACTCAGGGATGCAAACTGGTGACACCTTTCAGTTGTTGCACTGAAACATGCAATACATCCCTGCTAGGGGGAAATGCAGGTTTGACCTATGACCTACACGTTCAGTCTCTGTGTGTTAAATAAAAAGTGGATCAGGTGAAACTCACAGCTAAAAGAAATGTACAGAAAGCATTCTAATATCTAGACTGTTACCATGACAGCCTTTATAATAGAACGCTTGTTACCATGACAGCCTTTAAAATAGAACGCTTGTTACCATGACAGCCTTTAAAATAGAACGCTTGTTACCATGACAGCCTTTATAATAGAACGCTTGTCACCATGACAGCCTTTATAATAGAACGCTTGTTACCATGACAGTCTTTATAATGGAACGTTTGTTACCATGACAGCCTTTATAATAGAACGCTTGTTACCATGACAGCCTTTATAATAGAACGCTTGTTACCATGACAGCCTTTATAATAGAACGCTTGTCACCATGACAGCCTTTATAATAGAACACTTGTTACCATGACAGCCTTTAAAATAGAACGCTTGTCACCATGACAGCCTTTATAATAGAACGCTTGTTACCATGACAGCCTTTATAATAGAACGCTTGTCACCATGACAGCCTTTATAATAGAACGCTTGTTACCGTGACAGCCTTTATAATAGAACGCTTGTCACCATGACAGCCTTTATAATAGAACGCTTGTTACCATGACAGCCTTTATAATAGAACGCTTGTCACCATGACAGCCTTTATAATAGAACGCTTGTTACCGTGACAGCCTTTATAATAGAACGCTTGTCACCATGACAGCCTTTATAATAGAACGCTTGTTACCGTGACAGCCTTTATAATAGAACGCTTGTTACCATGACAGCCTTTATAATAGAACGCTTGTCACCATGACAGCCTTTATAATAGAACGCTTGTTACCATGACAGCCTTTATAATAGAACGCTTGTTACCATGACAGCCTTTATAATAGAACGCTTGTCACCGTGACAGCCTTTATAATAGAACGCTTGTCACCGTGACAGCCTTTATAATAGAACGCTTGTTACCATGACAGTCTTTATAATGGAACGTTTGTTACCATGACAGCCTTTATAATAGAACGCTTGTTACCATGACAGCCTTTATAATAGAACGCTTGTTACCATGACAGCCTTTATAATAGAACGCTTGTCACCATGACAGCCTTTATAATAGAACACTTGTTACCATGACAGCCTTTAAAATAGAACGCTTGTCACCATGACAGCCTTTAAAATAGAACGCTTGTCACCATGACAGCCTTTATAATAGAACGCTTGTTACCATGACAGCCTTTATAATAGAACGCTTGTCACCATGACAGCCTTTATAATAGAACGCTTGTTACCGTGACAGCCTTTATAATAGAACGCTTGTCACCATGACAGCCTTTATAATAGAATGCTTGTCACCATGACAGCCTTTATAATAGAATGCTTGTCACCATGACAGCCTTTATAATAGAATGCTTGTTACCGTGACAACCTTTATAATAGAACGCTCGTCACCGTGACAGCCTTTATAATAGAACGCTTGTTACCATGACAGCCTTTATAATAGAACGCTTGTTACCTTGACAGCCTTTATAATAGAACGCTTGTCACCATGACAGCCTTTATAATAGAATGCTTGTTACCGTGACAACCTTTATAATAGAACGCTTGTTACCTTGACAGCCTTTATAATAGAACGCTTGTTACCATGACAGCCTTTATAATAGAACGCTTGTTACCGTGACAGCCTTTATAATAGAACGCTTGTCACCGTGACAGCCTTTATAATAGAACA